>NC_133335.1:215055685-215355685 GCF_042186555.1 Aquarana catesbeiana
CTCTTTCTCTCTGTCTCTCTCTACCACTGCACAGGAGACACGGAGGGCTGCATGTGTGTCTGCTCCCTCCCCCCTCTCCCTCCTGACAGCCTCAGTGTTACACAGGGGAGAGAACAGAGTTCAGCCCTCCTCCCTCCTGCTGCAAGGGATTCTAGGAAATGTAGTACAGAGGGGCCGCAGTGCTATAGAAATGTAGCACCCTTGTCCTAAACAGGGCAGCTTTTAAAATTTGATTGTGCTAGGTGGTAACTAGCCTGGCTAATATGTAGTCTTGATCAACTGTTTTTTCTCCTAAGCTTCAGTTTAATTTTCATCTTTCTCTTCTGTCAATAGGTGGCACTGTTGTCTTTGGCATTAGGATGATAGATTACAGTATATTCGGGGTATGAGTAGATAGTTACATAGTTAGTAAGGTTGAATAGATATAGATATGTTGTCTCAGCCAATCAGCAGGAGTTTTCTTTGGCTGCTGAGCATGCTGGGATAGTCTATTTATTTGTAAGGAGTCAGGTGATCGGGGTTCTTTCTACCCGGGGCTGCGCCCTAGGTGGGTGTGTGTGGAGCAGCAGCCGAGGTGTAGACCTTAAGCCTGGGGCCTAACCACGTGTAAAGAGGCTCAGCCTGAGGGGAGCCTGATTGTTGTCAGGAGGCAAAGGAGAAGCAGTTGCTAGAGGGCCGACCACTCCTGTTGCCGGAGGTAAGCATAGAAGGGATGGAGTACCAGAGCAGACGCTTCACTAGCCGGGGACAGTGGCATAAGTGGGAAAGCTTCAGTAGAGACTCATCCAGAAGAATACAGCGGGTAGATGTGAGTAAAGCTTGAAGGAGTACAACGGGTAGCTGTAAGTAGAGCTTGAAGATAAGTACAGCGTGTAGCTGTGAGTCAAGTCTGAGGGATCCAGTGCGTAGCTGAGAGTCCAGGAACCCAGCGGGTAGTGTGGGTGAAGCTTGAAGAATACAGTGGGTAGCTGTGAGTTTAGCTCGAGGGATCCAGCAGTCCAGTGGGATACTGTGAGCTAAGTTTGAGGATCTACAGTGGGATACTGTGAGTTGAGCTTGAAGATCTACAGTGGGATACTGTGAGTGAAGTTGTTGCCATAGAAGACAGCAGTTGCTACAAGATACAGATCACTGCATTCAGCTTAAAGGTCCTTTTTCTGTATTGCTGTCTGCCTAGTTTTATTTTTGTCTGCGGAGTCTGCCAAACACAGTTGATGCAATAGGGACTGTTGCTATTGCATTTGCCTAAGGGTGTCCTGTGCCCTAACCCTCTCTCCCCTGTTCTTGTTAAGAGAAATAAAAACTCTCATTGTTCCTTTTTTAAAAGTGACTGGTGCCAATCTTTCCATCTTGCACTACACCTACCATGCCTAGTAACCTGCCCCCTGAGGAGGAATGTCAGCCCTCCCTGACTCTCGGGGGCACCATCGGGCCCTTAGAGGTCGGGGAGACCTCTACAGAAACGAATAAAGCAGCTGACAGAAGCAGGAGACAGAACTTTTCACAGGCATTCCAGCTTAACTCAGGGGAGTCTAAGGCTGAAGTGAGCCAGTGAGGACTTGGCACCTAGAGTGTGGGAATCTATACGCCTCAGACGGCCAAGAGATTAAACCGCTGTGTGCCTTTGTGTGTAAGGAGACCTGGGACAGTGCAGACCTAATGCTAGGGTGTCTTTGCCCATACCAGGGACCCAGGGGCTGAGTCACAAAGTGTCTTTCGGCCGTGCCAGAACCTCAAACTGGAAGGACCTGTTGCTGTGTGTGCCTGCAGTCTGGGTGAGCCAGCGAGGAACCAATTGTGGAGACCTGGGAGACAACTAACAGCCAAGTGCCTGGGGCCAGACCTGTTGCCTTCTAGGAGGGTTGAGCTGAATACACATTCTAGACTTCTGCTACACACAGTTGATGCAATAGGGACTGTTACTACCTAACAGCTCATCTGCCATTAATCAATCATACTCTTCATTGGACAGTGCACCACCTACAGAAGGGCCCCACTGAAAGCCAGATACGGATGACAATCAGGCATCATGAACAGCATGGATTCATGAAAGACAGAAGTTGTCAAACAAACCTGATTTATTTATATGAGGAGGTAAGTAAAACCTTGGACACAGGGGTGGCTGTGCTCATGGTATACCAGGATTTTGCCAAAGCGTTTGACACACACGACTCATGTGTAAGGTAAAGTCTACAGGTTTGGAAAGATCAATTTGTAAATGGACAGAAAACTGGCTAAAAGACAGAATTCAGAGAGTAGTGGTTAATGACTCTTACTTTGAATAGTCTAAGGTTATCGGTGGTGTACCCCAAGGTTTAGTGCTGGGACCCTTACTTTTTAATATCTTTATAAATGATATAGGGTCTTAAAAAGAAGTTTCTGTATTTGCAGATGACACTAAGCTATGCAGTGGAATAACGTCCTTTCAGGATGTCTCCAATTTACAAGCCAACCTCAATGCACTGTCTAATTGGGCAACTAAGTGGCAAATGAGGTTTAATGTTGATAAATGTAAAGTTATGCACTTGGGGACTAAGAATATGCATGCATCATACATATTGGGAGAATCAATGCTGGAGAAGGATCTGGGGGTTTTGGTAGATCAAAAGCTCAATAATAGCATGCAATGACAAGCTGCAGTTTCCAAAGCAAGCAAATTCCTTTCTTGTATTAAGAAAGGTATGGACTCCAGAGAGAGATATCATTTTGCCCCCTGTACAAATCATTAGTAAGACCTCATTTGGAATATGCAGTTCAGTTTTGGGCACCAATTCTCAAAAAGAATATCGGGGAACTGGAGAAAGTGCAGAAAAGGGCAACCAAACTGATAAGAGGCATGGAGGAGCTCAGCTATGACAAAAGATTAGAGGAACTGAATCTATTCCCTCTTGAGAAGGGGAGATTAAGGGGGATATGATCAACATGTACAAATACATAAGTGGTCCATATAGTGAACTTGGTGTTGAGTTATTCACAGAGGACAAGGGGGCACTCTTTACGTCTAGAGGAAAAAAGATTTCATCTCCAAATACGGAAAGGTTTAGTCACAGTAAGAGCTGTGAAAATGTAGAATAGATTCCCTCCAGAGGTGGTTCTGGGAAGCTCAGTCAATTGCTTTAAAAAAGGCCTGGATTCTTTCCTTAATGTGCATAACATAACTGGGTACTAACATTTATAGGTAAAGTTGATCCAGGGAAAAACCTGATTGTCTCTCGGGGGATCAGGAAGGAATTTTTTCCCCTGCTGTAAGCAAATTGGATCATGCTTTGCTGGGGTTTTTCGCCTTCCTCTGGATCAACTGTGGGTTAAGGATTGTGTACTGTATATGGGGTTATATATATATATATATATATATATATATATATATATATATATATATATATTTTTTTTTTTTTTTTTGGTTGAACTAGATGGACTTTTTTCAACCTGACTAACTATGTAACTTATAACCACCCCATTATTAGGCACACATAAATCCATCTGTTAAAGGGGCAGGGTGTACCCAAGAACATTATTAATGTGCTAATTACCAGTTACATTAGTTAAAACTTGATTTAACAGTTAGTTAAATTTAGTTAAATTAGCCAGTTATAGGCCAGTGTTCACTTGGCCTAGTTCTGCAACCTTGAAAGTGTTCTGTTGCTCATGTACCCTTTTACGCATTGTTTAACTGCCTTGATATAATACATCTAATGAATCTACCATTCAGTTGTTTGTGGCCTACTTTCTGCTGTGCTCATATAGAGTACAGTGGAACCTTGGTTTACGAGTAACGCGGTTAACGAGTGTTTTGAAAGACGATCAACTTTTTTTTAAATTCTGACTCGCAAAACAAACAGAATTCAAGCTAATGGACGGTGCAGTACCACATTTGGCCAGAGGTGCGGGGGTGCCGGTGACACTCGGAATGGTTCGGAGCCGGATCAGAGTCTTGTAGAGCGGGAGAATTATCATTTTATCTCTGGAGTTGATCCCCTTTTTAATGCATGCCAATATTCTGTTTGCTTTGTTAGCAGCAGCTTGGCATTGCATGCCATTGCTGAGCCTATCATCTACTAGGACCCCCAGGTCCTTTTCCATCCTAGATTCCCCCAGAGGTTCTCCCCCCAGTGTATAGATTGCATTCATATTTTTGCCACCCAAATGCATTATTTTACATTTTTCTACATTAAACCTCATTTGCCATGTAGTTGCCCACCCCATTAATTTGTTCAGATCTTTTTGCAAGGTTTCCACATCCTGCGGAGAAGTTATTGCCCAGCTTAGCTTAGTATTGTCCGCAAATACAGAGATTGAACTGTTTATCCGATCCTCAGGGTCGTTTAAATAGTTAAATAGGATTGGTCCCAGCACAGAACCCTGGGGAACCTTACTACCCACCCCTGACCATTCTGAGTACTCCCCATTTATCACCACCCTCTGAACTCGCCCTTGTAGCCAGTTTTCAATCCATGTACTCACCCTATGGTCCATGCCAACGGACCTTATTTTGTACAGTAAACGTTTATGGGGAACTGTGTCAAATGCTTTTGCAAAATCCACCACATCTACGGCCTTCCTTTATCTAGATGGCAACTAACCTCCTCATAGAAGGTTAATAGATTGGTTTGGCAAGAACCATTCTTCATGAATCCATGCTGATTACTGCTAATGATGCCGTTCTCATTACTAAAATCTTGTATATAGTCCCTTATCATCCCCTCCAAGAGTTTGCATACTATTGATGTTAGGCTAACTGGTCTGTAATTCCCAGGGATGTATTTTGGGCCCTTTTTAAATATTGGTGCTACATTGGCTTTTCTCCAATCAGCTGGTACCATTCCAATCAGTATACTGTCAGTAAAAATTAGGAACAATGGTCTGGCAATTACTTGACTGAGTTCCCTAAGTACACTCGGGTGCAAGCCATCTGGTCCCAGTGATTTTTTAATGTTTAGTTTCCCAAGTCTAATTTTAATTCTGTCCTCTGTTAACCATGGAGGTGCTTCCTGTGATGTGTCATGAGGATAAACACTGCAGTTTTGGTTACTGAAGCCCCCCAATTCACTCGTGAAGACTGAGGAGAAGAATAAATTCAATACCTACGCCATCTCCCTATCCTTTGTAACCAGATGTCCTTCCTCATTCTTAATGGGGCCAATATGGTCTGTCCTCCCTTTTTTACTGTTTACATACTTAAAGAATTTCTTGGGATTTTTTTTGCTCTCCTCCGCTATTTGTCTTTCATGTTCTATCTTAGCCGTCCTTATTGCACCCTTACATTTTTTGTTGCATTCTTTATAAAGTCTGAATGCTGATGATGATCCCTCAACCTTGTATTTTTTGAAGGCCTTCTCCTTTGCTTTTATATGCATTTTTACATTGGAGATAAGCCATCCAGGACTTTTGATCGCTCTTTTAAATTTATTATCCAATGGGATGCATTGGCTAATGCCCTTATTTAATATGCTAAAAATCCTAAGATTTTATCCCAATTTATGCCTTCTAGCAAGGCTCGTAGTTTAGGGAAGTTGGCTCTTTTGAAATTCAGTGTCTTTGTATTCCCCTTATGTTTATTTGTGTGATTTATACTGAAGCCAATTGACCTGTGATCGCTGTTACCTAAATTGCCCCATATTTCCACATCCGTGATCAGGTCTGTATTGTTGGTAATCAGTAGATCCAGTAACGCTTTATTTCTAGTTGGTGCGTCTACCGTCTGACCCATAAAATTGTCCTGCAAGACATTTAGGAACTGGCGAGCCTTAGATGAATGCGCGGTTCCCTTCGCCCAGTCTAGATGTCTGGATAGTTAAAATCCCCAATTATGATAACATGACAGCTGGGTCTTCCCCAGCCCCTCCCAGTAATCTGTCCACCAGATCCGTGATGTGCCGAACCCGAGCGCCCGGTAGACAGTGCAGTATTGCATATAATAGAACTCAATGCGGAACAAATTATCTTTGTTTCCATTGACTTCTATGGGGAAACTTGCTTTGATATGCGAGTACTTTGGATTACAAGCATTCTCCTGGAACGGATTATCCTCGTAATCCAAGGTTCCACTGTATAGGTATACTAACACCTAAGTCACACAGGCATGAGCGAGTTTCAAACCACAACCAGGTGTGTCAGTGGGGATCAAGCAGTTTGCTGAGTCGCAGCAGAACAGAGAACCCACCATCACCAGCAATTCCTGCGGGGATAAGCGCTACAAACCCTTTCCGCAATCTAAGGTTAAACCTTCTTTGTTCTGACTTCAGATTGTGGCCACGTGTCCTCTTCAGGGACCTTAGATTTGACAGTTGATTACAGTTACTGGAGTCACATTAAATAGATATTAAGTTTAGAGAGTGACCTTTCAGCTAATGCCGCTGTAACTGTCAAAGTGACAAGGAGTGACAGTGCTGTACACATGTCCATGTGTGATGAAGACAAAGCGTCTGTATCGGTAGGTAACGGCTCTTTTACCATTCATATAGCTGCGTTAAAGGCAAAAACTCAGCAGCTGCTGCAGAGCGGTTTCCAGTAGTTCTTCTCTGTGGCTTTTTCAGTAATAGTTTTGCAACCATGTAGAAGCTCTGAACCGTTCATCATCCGATTCAACAGCAAGCGCTGCAGGCCGAAGTATTTTAAATGTCTGAACTCCAGCAATTATGCTGCCAAATCGACGGGACATCTGAACAGTGAGGATGTCCAAACTGCCATAAACGTTTTCAATCGCCCCTCCGCGTATTCACATCCTTTAGCTTGAAGAAGTACATCAATGTGACATTTTACTTTTGCAATTCTTATGCCCTCTTATGCCCTCAAACTTTGTAGGGATGCCCCAGTTTTCTGCCAGCGAGATTGCTCAATGTTTTACATAATCAGAACGGGGCCTACACTTGCCAAGAGCTTGAACTGAATAAGAGAGTGCATGGAAACCCTGACAATGAACTTCTCGTATTTGCTCTCCTAAATTTTCCATAAGTGAGGCTTTAAAGGCCTGACAGGTCATCGGTTTAGAATTAACCGTGAATATTGGCACTAGGATTTTTTGCTTTCGGTGTGTGTGTGTTGTGCATGTGTAGAGCATTTGATGTTTTCACCAGGGATACATAAAAGTTGGGTTGTCAGATTTACACACATCCCTGGCTGCTGTGTAAAACCCCTCACTGCTACCAACATATGACATATGTTAGTTGCAACAATAGGGTTAAAAATGGTAATAGACCCAAGAACAAAAATGTAATATATTGTAGCTTACCATTCCTTCAGTGTGGCAGCTGCATTCCTTTTTTTTTTTGATCTGTTGATCCAGCCAGTACCAAACTACCTGTCTTAGGGTGTCTCCAGTCTGGACAGTGGTGTGAGGAGGCCTGTAATGCTGCACAGTGCTCTGGACGGTGGTCTATGGAGGCCTGTAATGCTACACGGTGTTCTGGTCAGTGGTCTGAAGAGGCCTGTAATGCACAGTGCTCTGGAACAGTGGTCTGAGGAGGCCTGTAATGCTGCACAGAGCTCTGGACAGTGGTCTAATGGAGGCCTGTAGTGCACTCAGTGTTCTGGATGGTGGTCTGAGGAGGCCTGTAATGCACAGTGCTCTTGACGGTGGTCTGAGGAGGCCTGTAATGCTGCACAGTGCCCTGGACAGTGTTCTGAGGAGGCCTGTAATGCACAGTGCCCTGGACAGGTGGTCTGAGGAGGCCTGTAATGCACAATGCCCTGGACAGTGGTCTGAGGAGGCCTGTAATGCACACAGTGCTCTGGACAGTGGTTTGAGGAGGCCTGTAATGTTGCACAGTGCTCTGGACAGTGCTCTGAGGAGGTCTGTAATGCACACTGCTCTAGATGGTGGTCTGAGGAGGCCTGAAATGCCCTGTGCTCTGGACGGTGGCCTGAGGAGGTCTGTAATGCACAGTGCTCTGGACAGTGGTCTGGGAGGCCTGTAATGCTGCACAGTGCTCTGGACGGTGGTCTGAGGAGGCCTGTAATGCACAGTGCTCTGGACGGTGGTCTGGGATGCCTGTAATGCTGCACAGTGCTCTGGACGGTGGTCTGAGGAGGCCTGTAATGCACAGTGCTCTGGACGGTGGTCTGGGATGCCTGTAATGCTGCACAGTGCTCTGTATAGTGATCTGAGGAGGCCTGTTATGCACAGTGGTGCTCTGGATAGTGATCTGAACGGGCCTGTTATGCACAGTGGTGCTCTGGATAGTGATCTGAACAGGCCTGTTATGCACAGTGCTCTGGACGATGGTCTGAGGAGGCCTGTAATGCTGCACAGTGCTAAGCACGCCACACCACTTAGTACGCTACGGTCGCTACCTTGCTTGCTGTGAGGGGAAACACTCACTGACTTTACAGGCGGAGCTCCAAGGAACCTGGAAGTTCACATGGGTAAATGTCCCTATCTCACATTTTCATTCAGCTTTCGCTTGTTGACGAAAATGTAATTGATTTTTGTCATAGTTTTTGTCAATTGACAAAAATGTGGGGTGAATTTCGTTTAGTTTTCGTCACTGGAAAAATAAGGCTGTCGAAAATGAGGATGAAAATGTTTTTGTCGGCGAAGTTAACACTGGTCTCCACTCTGGATGGAGGAGCAATGGAGACACCCTTGAACAGCAGCATTGTCAATCTATGGAGAAGGGAGTGTAATGTCGCGTACACATGACCGGACTTTCCGGCAGAAAAGGTCAGACGGAACGAATCTGTCGGACATTCCAATCGTGTGTGGGCTTCTTTGGATCTTTTCTGTCAAAAAATATGACGGACCTTAGAAATAGCACATGTTTCAAATCTTTCCGACGGACTCGTTTTCTATCGAAAAAAACGTTCGTCTGTATGCTAGTCCGACGGACCGAAAATGACGCAAGGGCAGCTATAGGCTACTGGCCATTTAACTTCCTTTTCTAGTCCGGTCGTACGTCATCACGTTTGAAACCATCGGACTTTGGTGGGATTGTGTGTAGGCAAGGCCGTTTCATTGGAACTCCGTCGGAACTCCGTCAAAAAGTCCTTCGGAGTTCAGTCTGTCGAGAAGTCCGCTCGTGTGTACGCGGCATTAGATGCACTAACAAATGTACATGGAGTTGACTTAACAAATTAAAGCTGAGTTCCAGTTAACACTTTCTAAGCAGTTACAACAACAGTTTATTTTTTCCTTTTTTTTGATAAAGATTTTACATAAATTAATAAAACATGAACATAATAAGCACCCCTGTTAGTGTTAAATGGTTTGTCTCAACCCTTTAACTGCCATTTTTTACAACTTAGTCTGTTAAACAAAGTTGAAAAATAACAGACTTGCTGGCCGCATCAGCAGGTGAAAATAAATGTAAAAAAATTGGTAAGCTGCAATATAAAAAAGTTTTGTTTTTAGGTTTAATGCTGCCTTAAAGGGACCAGGCAAAACAACGTCTTCTAGGAATTTTCTGGTTTAGGTAATAAATAAAAAACAGTACAGCAATCCGATGTTGTCCTAAAGTCTCCGTATTGACAGTATTGCAGTTTTACAAATCTGAAACGCAGAACTTCCATGTGCAGTGTGCTCCAGGATTGCTCCTTTCTAGGCTTTCAATGGGCCTCCCACATAAGGTGCTGTGTTGACAACGTTGGGTGCAAGTATGCTCCAATCCAGATGCAGAAGGGTCCTTCCAAAATCCAGGTAGTTTCCAGGTGTTGCAGGATGAACCATAAGCTGACCACAGGAACCTTCTACTATGCTGAGCCTGTTTGTCCCTAATCAGCAGGTGTTTGTCCCTACCTCACACTCCCCAGTTCCCACACTGCAGGGCACCAGAATGGCCAAGCAGATGATATATTTGCCTCTTCTGGTCAAATATAGCTGCCCAAGTCTCAGGGGAGCTCTGTGTCCAATCAGACTAAGCTCCCTCAAGATGGCCACCGAGAGCCCAGTGTAGAGGACATGTCAGTCCTTTGCAGCTTTCCGCCTAGTGCCAGAGGTAAGCAGTGACCGTGTTAACTTTTGACAGCTAACTAGGATGTGAGTTATATTGTTCCCAGCTCTCCCTATGGACTACAGAATACAACAGGGTGTTAGACCCCCTCTTATGGTTAAGTCCTGCCCTTTGGGTTCCCGGCTTTTTAATATAGGATATAGATAATGACAGGTGAGTGGGGCTGAACAGGGAATCATATGCTAGAGTGCGACCCGCGGAGTATGAAGCTGTCACAATGGGCCATTATCCATCCTGTGTCATGACCTGTGAGTGTCTCTTTAGAAAGACTTATGCCCCGTACACACGATCAGACTTTCCGACAACAAAACCGTGGAATTTTGTTCGAAGGTTGTTGGCTCCAACTTGTCTTGCATACACACGGTCACACTAACGTTGGCCAACAATTACGAACGTAGTGACGTACAAGACGTACGGCGAGCCAATAAAAAGGAGGTTCAATAGTCATGTGATATCTCCATTACGAACGCTAGTTTTACAAGACCGATCGCTTCCGGCTCGTACTCGATTCTGAGCATGCATGGACTTTTGTGCGACGGATTTGTGTACACATGATCGGAAAGTCCAACATTGGCTTGCGCTGCTGTCAATCACATCCAATGACGTGGCGCGCCAGGGTTGCGGGGCCAAATGATACAGTGAGCGGCTATAGCTGCCAGCTGTATCACGGGAGCGCGCCCACAAGAACTAACCACCATGAGAGAGAGCTCGCATGAAGGTGGTTATTTCTTGCGGGGAGGAGCTGAGACAGCCGCCGAGGGACCCCAGAAGACCAGGTTCGGGGCCACTCTGTGCAAAATGAGCTCTACAGTGGAGGTAAGTATAACATGTTTGTTATTTAAAAAAAAAAAAAAAACATTTCCTTTACAACCCCTTTAAATAAAGAAGAGAATCTATTCTCAATCTATTTGATTGCTACCATTTTGAGTAAAGCCTGGAGGATCTCACTTTGGTGGTCAGCCAAGTTAAATATGATATTTCAACTGACGGAGAGTTAGGCCATCTACTGGTCTCACACACTTACCAGTCACTTTATTAGGTACACCTTGCTAGTACCAGGTTGGACCCCCTTTTGCCTTTAGAACTGCCTTCATTCTTTGTGGCATAGATTCAACAAGGTGTTGGAAACATTCCTCTGAGATTTTGGTCCATATTGACATGACAGCATCAGGCAGTTGCAGATTTGTCAGTTGCAAATCCATGATGCAAATTTCCCGTTCCACCACATCTCAAAGGTGCTCTATTGGATTACAATGAGTACAGTGACCTCATTGTCATATTTAAGAAACCAGTGGTGAGATGATTGGAGCTTTGTGACATGGTGCATTATCCTGCTGGAAGGAGCCATCAGAAGATGAGGACACTGTAGTCATAAAGGCATGGGCATGGTCAGCAACAATACTCAGGTAGGCCGTGGCATTTAAACGATACTCAATTGGTACTAAGGAGCTCAAAGTGTGCCAAAAAAAAATATCCCCCACACACCATTACACCACCACCACCAGCTTGAACTGTTGATACAAGGCAGGATGGATCCATGCTTTCATGTTGTTTAGGCCAAATTTTGATCCTACCATATGGATGTCGCAGCTGAAGTCAAGACTCATCAGACCAGGCAACGTTTTTCCAATCTTCTATTATCCAATTTTGCAAATTGTAGCCTAAGAACGGTTTCCTGTTGTTAGCTGACAGGGGTGGCACCCGGTGTGGTCTTCTGCTGCTGTAGCCCATCTGCTTCAAGGTTCGATGTGTTGTGCGTTCAGAGATGGTATTCTGCATACCTTGGTAATTTGAGGTTATTTGAGTTACTGTTGCATTTCTATCATCTCGATACCAGTCTGCCCATTCTCCTCTGACATCTGACATCAACAAGGCATTTCCATCCACACAACTGCCGCTCACTGGATATTTTCTCTTTTTTGGACCATTATCTGTAAACCCAAGAGATGATTGTGCGTGAAAATCCCAGTAGATCAGAAGTTTTTGAAATACTCAGACTAGCCTCTCTGGCACCAATAACCATCCTACGTTCAAAGTCACTTAAATCCCCTTTCTTGCCCATTCTGATGCTCGGTTTGAACTTCAGCAAGTTGTCTTCATCATGTCTAGATGCCTAAATGTATTAAGTGCCATGTGATTGGCTGATTAACAATGTGTGTTACCATGCAATTGAACAGGTGTACCTAATAAAGTAGTAAATGAGTGTATATCCCTCAAGGAATATGCTGGTTAGATCTCTTAGCATGCCTGATCACTCATTTTGTGTCCTTTGGAAAGGGCTCTCCAGTCTACCTCTTGGATTTTTTATTAATTCATTATAATTAGGAATACAACAAGAAAGGGGAGCATGGGAGGCCTCGTTTCTGGAGAGTAGGAAACTTTTTGTCACATACCTTTATGAGAGCCCTAGATAAGGAGGACAGCCTCCCTTTCTGCTCCAGTCCAAGCACCCCTGGGTAGTGGGGCAGAAATACAGGGACGAAGGAATGGCACAAGTGCGGATGGATGATGATGTCACAAACATCACTGCAACTCATGAGCACTATCATATCATTGATGGAGGTGACAAGAGATGCTGGTCACTGGCAGGTCCAGGAACAAGCCAGGGTCAGCAACAATCAGGCAAGATGGTACCAATAAGGCAGGCAGAAATGAAGTCAGGGACAGATCAGGTCAGCAACTTGTGGCCAATGAGGTACTAGACTGACAAATAGAAATCAAAATTGTAAAACAAGTGCATCCCATGGTGTCATTAATTTATATCAACTGTTCAATACTTAACACTTTTATCAAATTTTCCCTTCCTAACTCCATGTTTTTCCACTACCTGCAGCTTCGACACACTACACAAGCCCAGTTCCCTGATACACCTCCTTCCATCTCTCTACCCCTGTTGGATATCATTTTGGGCACTGACCCCTGTAAAATAATCTCCACTTTGTACACCACCTTGTTGACCCCATCTGCAATTAGGTTGGCCTTTCATGCTAAAACTAAGTAGGATTATGACCTGAGGGACCTTGTAGAGGCAGACTGGGAGGAAAATTTGGATAATTATAAGTTGCTGTCCTCTAAAGTCTCAGATCGCCTGACCCAAATGTATATTTTACCTAGGATCTCAAATCCAGTTCGTGTCTCCTACTAAAAATACTCTTATAGCTTATTTTTTCTTCTTTGCATGACACAAGTGGGCATCTTTTAATATCTCATGTAATCCTGCCCCATCATACAAAGCTTCTGGACTCAAATTGTCCAATTCCTACACGCTCACATGGGTTCCCCTTTATCTCTAGGCCCAAAACCATGTCTGCTTGGTCTTCTCCCAGATCCCAATACAGACAAGTTTCTGACTATATTTTTACATGAAACACTATTTACAGCCCCTAAATTGGATGCAGGCAACCCATCCAACATTCAAGTCCTGGGCTTGAGAGGTGAATCTTACCCTATCCTACAAAAAGCTAATTTACATACATAGAGTATATCCTACTAAATATAAAAAGGTGTGGGGCAGATGATTGGCGCAACCTGCCACATGTGTCTGAGAAGATTCCCTTCATACACTAATGGGTTTCCATGTTCGGGCATTAGATCTGGCAATGGACTTGCTAACTAAATATTCATGTAATGGTACATGTTCTATGCATTTACCCCTGTACTCTCCTTTTTTGTTATCGCCCTTTGCTGATCTCTTGTTACAAACGATTGGCTTACATGTAACCTGTGTACTGAACTGTACGGTATGTGTGTACATTGCATTTATTGTCTCAATAAAGTTGTTTTTTGAATGTGAAAATTGGGAAACAAGTCAGAGTCAGCACAGGAGCAGAACAGCAGACTGAAGAGCCACAGAAGTGTCAGGGAACAAACCAGGTCATTAATGGAAGACCATGATGACATGCCAAATAGAAGGTCAGGGAATATAGCTGAAGATCTCTTAGGACTGAAGCCAAGCAGGTTTAGGCCTTAAATGCCCTCTTGGCATTGTGCACAATTCTGTGAGCATAACTATGCACATGTGCATGCACTGGTGATCCCAAAAGAATCCAGTTATGTGGGCTGGCTTGATCTTCATGGGACTTTTATTGTTATACCTGAAGGCCATAGGTGAAGTGAAGAGGGAAAACAAAACACAATCATTACACCAGTCTTATGCCGCGTACACACAGTCGGACCTCGTGGCATACTTAGTCCGGCAGACTCTCCGACGGACTTTGTCCGCCAGGTGCGTCGGACTTAAAAACGGACGGACTTGCCCACACACGACCGGACTTTCCGGCGGGCTAGGTCCGCCCTTCTTTCCGACGGACTTTCGCCGGAGTTACAGCGGACTTTCAGAATGAATGGACTTGCCCACACATGGACCCCGATCCGAGCACGCAGAGACAGATATTACTAGTCAGACAGCCTCAGAAAAATTACCCCTTCCTCCCAGCAGCCAATGCCCTTTGAAGTGCGTTTGTCCTCCAGTTGGAGAACAGGGCCTCTATGGTTGCACCAAGGTGTGAGAATTGGGGCCAAACTTTTTAAGCATAGTGAAGAACACAATCACTACAACTTCTGTACTTGGACCATTTTCATACTAGAAACTTCAAGGACAACCACTTCAGCACCCTTACAACAACCCCAAGGTGGGCAGCAAGAGAGCTGGAAAGTAAGATGGGGGAACACTACTGCGGCAGAAGCCATAGTTTAACTCTGCATTTCTAGGTCTGTTCACCTGTTATGTAAGTTATAAACAAATATATACCGCGCTGTCTCAAAAAAAAAAAAAAAAAAAACTAAAGCAGCCAGCACAGCAGTGGATAAAGTTGCAAAAATGACAAATAGGGTGAAATGTTCACCTGTTATGGCCTTTAGAACGGGTGCTCCAGTCTACCGCTTATGCCGCGTACACACGGTCGGACTTTCTATCCTACTTGGTCCGGCACACTTTCCGACGGACTTTGTCCGCCAGGTGCGCCGGACTTTAAAACGGACGGACTTGCCCACACACACCCGGACTTTCCGGCGGGCTAAGTCCGCCCGTCTTTCCGACGGACTTTCGCCGGAGTTCCGGCGGACTTTCAGAATGAACGGACTTGCCCACACACGGACAAGTCCGTTCATTTTGAACGTGACTCAGGTGCGACGGGACTAGAAAAGGATGTCAATCTTGCCGCTTTTATCGGCGAGATTGACACCTTGCGAGCCCCGTCGCGGGGCATACCAGGCCCTTAGGTCTGGTATGGATTATAAAGGGAACCCCCCCTACGCCGAAAAAACGGCGTGGGGTCCCCCCTGAAATCCATACCAGACCCCGATCCGAGCACGCAGCCTGGCCGGTCAGGAAAGGGGGTGGGGACGAGCGAGCGCCCCCCCCCCTCCTGAACCGTACCAGGCCGCATGCCCTCAACATGGGGGGTGGGTGCTTTGGGGGAGGGGGGCGCCCTGCGGGGCCCCCCCACCCCAAAGCACCTTGTCCCCATGTTGATGAGGACAAGGGCCTCTTCCCGACAACCCTGGCCGTTGGTTGTCGGGGTCTGCGGGCGGGGGCTTATCGGAATCTGGGAGCCCCCTTTAATAAGGGGGCCCCCAGATCCCGGCCCCCCACCCTATGTGAATGAGTATGGGGTACATGGTACCCCTACCCATTCACCTAGGGAAAAAGTGTAAGTAATAAAACACACTACACAGGTTTTTAAAATATTTTATTAAACAGCTCGGGGGGGGGGATCTTCCTCCGGCTTCGGGGGTCTTCTTCCGGCTTCGGGGGTCCCTCCGCTTCATCTTCTCCCGGCGTCCGGTTGGTTCTTCTCCGCTCTCTTCTCCCGGTGTTCCTGTTCTTCGGCCGGCTCCTCTGCTGTTTTCAAGTAGCTCTCTTGCCAGCAGAGGTCCGGACTTCTGGGCTTCTCTTCCCCAGATGTTGACACGACGCTCTCTCCTGCTGGACTGCTCTCCGAGGGCTGCGTTGTGACTTATATAGGCGGAGACCCCGCCCCCTTTTGATGTCACAGTCCCTGGGCATGCTGGGACTGTGACGTTTTAGGGGGCGTGGTCAACATCACCCAGTGACCACGCCCCCTAAAACGTCACAGTCCCAGCATGCCCAGGGACTGTGACATCAAAAGGGGGCGGGGTCTCCGCCTATATAAGTCACAACGCAGCCCTCGGAGAGCAGTCCAGCAGGAGAGAGCGTCGTGTCAACATCTGGGGAAGAGAAGCCCAGAAGCCCAGAAGCCCAGAAGCCCAGAAGCCCAGAAGTCCGGACCTCTGCTGGCAAGAGAGCTACTTGAAAACAGCAGAGGAGCCGGCCGAAGAACAGGAACACCGGGAGAAGAGAGCGGAGAAGAACCAACCGGACGCCGGGAGAAGATGAAGCGGAGGGACCCCCGAAGCCGGAAGAAGACCCCCGAAGCCGGAGGAAGATCCCCCCCCCGGAGCTGTTTAATAAAATATTTTAAAAACCTGTGTAGTGTGTTTTATTACTTACACTTTTTCCCTAGGTGAATGGGTAGGGGTACCATGTACCCCATACTCATTCACATAGGGTGGGGGGCCGGGATCTGGGGGCCCCCTTATTAAAGGGGGCTCCCAGATTCCGATAAGCCCCCGCCCGCAGACCCCGACAACCAACGGCCAGGGTTGTCGGGAAGAGGCCCTTGTCCTCATCAACATGGGGACAAGGTGCTTTGGGGTGGGGGGGCCCCGCAGGGCGCCCCCCTCCCCCAAAGCACCCACCCCCCATGTTGAGGGCATGCGGCCTGGTACGGTTCAGGAGGGGGGGGGGGCGCTCGCTCGTCCCCACCCCCTTTCCTGACCGGCCAGGCTGCGTGCTCGGATCGGGGTCTGGTATGGATTTTAGGGGGGACCCCACGCCGTTTTTTCGGCGTAGGGGGGGTTCCCTTTATAATCCATACCAGACCTAAGGGCCTGGTATGTCCCGCGCTCGCCGCAATAGGAAAATTTGTTTTTCCTATTGCAGCGAGCGCGAGATGCAATACCCTGCCCTCGTGTCGTATCTGGTCCGTCGGACCAGCATACACACGAGCGGGCTTTCCGTCGGACCAGCACACACACGAGCGGACTTTCCGCCCGAAACTGAGTCTGGCGGAAAGATTTAAAACTTGTTTCAAATCTAGGTCCGGCGGGCTTTTGGGAAGAAGTCCGCCGGAAAAGTCCGCCGCCGCCCACACACGGGCGGATTGTCCGGCACACTCTGGTCCGCCGGACCAAGTATGCCGGAAAGTCCGACCGTGTGTACGCGGCATTAGATTTCAAATCATTCTTTATAAGGGAAAATACAACAAAGGGTGGGAGCATGTAAGACCCCATTGTTGAAGAGTTTGAAGCTCATTATCATGCCTGAAAGCTCTCTGCTGAAAATGGGTCACAGGAGTGCAAAACGAATTGCACTCCTGTGACCCATAGGAGAAGCCCGGCTGAATGAGCTCAGGTTGGACTTCTCCTTTAAGAGAAGAAATGCTTTGACTGTGCCTGCTGGAATCCACATTTGAATTATCACATTTGTGTGAACTGACTCTAAACCAGGGACACAACGCTCCAAAGTTTCCATATTGTCAAGTGACAACTGATTTTTTTTTGGCAAATTTTGAAAATCAAAGACATAAAAGGTTTTTCATTAGTAAAAATGACAAAACAGCTCGTGTACAGTAGCAATTATATATTCCCTCTTTTCTTCAGCAACAGTGGAGCTTTGCTTTTACAGGATAATTGCAGGTTATGAAGTGCAGCGGCTATTTAGTAAATAGAATGGATTAATCATATGGCACAGAAAGCTCCATTCTCGCGGTCCAGCCTTCCCCGGGAGGGTGCAGTTACTTGTTCTGGCGGTCACGCTGCCTGAAAGAACAGGCTCTAGAGCCAAACAGAAGACACTGAAGGTGGACTTTAAAGTGGACTGGCTAATATTCTCCATAGGATGTCCAACCTCACTCAACTCCTGCCCAAGACTCGCCTGTTATGACTATATTTAAGTACCAGATCGAGCAAACAGCTGGGCTGGAGTAGACCAAAAAGTTGTAATTAAACTTCCTTTGGAATAAAAGCTTCCCAATCCATTTACTAAATTGCCATTTAGCCCAAGACTAAGCATTGGGCAATTTGCAACCGAAAACTACAGTTGCCCTTAAGAACCTCATTTGTACTGCCAATTAAGCCTCCAAGTAGCTTCACATTAGGACCAGCAGCTGCAATGTGACAAGTCAGCCCCGACAAGCACGTGCACCCCTGGGTCACGTTTTCGTGAAAACTTAATGCGCCATCCTAAACCGCTATCTGGGTCATGTGAAGAGAGCTGGAAATAAAAAAAATCCGAAATTCTCTCTCTCCTAATTGTATTTGCCTTTTTTTTTTTTTTTTAGTTATATGTTCTCACTTTTCCTCTCTTCCCCCATCCTCGCCCTCTCGGCATGCAGCTCCTGCATAAGATCAGCGCATTGTCTCTACAAAGCAGATGGGAATGAAAAGCAAACAGCGAGATGTGATGGCTGTCTCTATAGAAACACAGCCCCGGGAGTGTGCTTTGCTTTATTTGTCCCAGCAGACGTCAGAAGACCAAGAAGCCCAATGTCACATGTGAGGAAGGATTAGGATACGGCGGAATTCCCCTCCTCTTAGGAGCTTTTCTTGCCCCGAGCCCACAACCTTTCATTCGGCACAGCTCTGTCACTGCGTCTCATCCCAACGCCACATGATATGGCACAATGCTTTGTGTGCAAAACCTAAAAAAGCTGACAGCGGGAAATTTTCAGGTTTAGACAAAGTAGCTGCCGTGCTGAGGATGGTGCTATGATATCCTCATTGTACTCAGCTGTCTCTATGTATAAATGTATTTTATAAATCCTTTCTGATGGGGAGCAGTAAATACAATCACACTGTGGCTACTTGGACCAGATGTAAATAATTTATTGCATTCTGGAGACAGTGGCCTCCTCTATTAACCACTTCGTATTCAGAAGAACAGTTTTCAGCTCTGGATGATGAATGCTACTTTCTTTAAAGTATAACTCAGGGGAGAACTGGGACAGGGGGCAAATGCCCCCTGGGCCGCTTTGATGCCCCGTAAGAAGGCTGCACCGCTTCCGCCACAGACATGCCTAAAGGATGCCTGGTGAAGAGAAGTAAAAAGTCCCAGCTGCTAGGTAATTTTAGTTTTTGGTTCCTTCTGTAGTCAAGGGAGCAGTGGTCATTTGCTGTTCAGGGCTTTACAGGCTGAGAGTTTTATTACTTCCCCTTGCCTCTAGAGGAAACTTCTAGAGCTTAGGGAGGGAGCATTCAAACGTCCAGTCTGGAAATTGAGCAGGGCCAACTCAATCCCCGGGGAGGTGTGCCCAGATGGTGGCTGGGCTGCTTTTAAATAGTCTGGAGCCCTGAGGAGATTGTCTTCTTCCTTCTAAGGTTGATGATCTGTGAGCTTTATAGGGCTGCTTGCCCCTGGATCCCCTCCTAGACTGGATGCTGGGCTACAAGGGACTGCTCCTATGGACTCACTCTGCCCCAGGATCTGTGAGAAGTAGTTCTACTTGTGCTAAAGCTGCTTCATGGTCCCCAGCTGTGAACTTATAGACCATTTCAGTCTACTTCTACTTGTGCTGAAGCTGCTTCATGGTCCCCAGCTGTGAACCTAGAGACCGTTCCAGTCTACCTCTAATTGTGCTAAAGCTGCTTAAAGTTCCCCAGCCGTGAACCTAGAGACTGTTCCAGTCTACCCCTACTTGTGCTAAAGCTGTTTCAGGGTCCCCATCCATCAACCTAAATACTGTTAAAATCCAACTTTATTTGTGCCATTGGTAATGAGTTGGAAATGTCCTCTGCTTTTGAGCTTAACGTTTTGAGGTATCCCACACCCCTTTTTACCATCTCCTGTTACAAGTTCTTCAGCAATAAATTACAAAAACCCTAGACTGTTAACTTGACCTGGAGTTATTGAATTGCTGCTGTGTGCCTGGCTGCCTCTTCACTCTTTGGGAAAGAACTAGCTAAACCTTGCAGCTCCTGAGGGGGTAGGGTGGGTGGGCCTTAATGTCCACATGCCGCAAATATGTGGCCATGATGGACAAGGTTACTTTTCTGAGAGCATCACCCAAACAACATACTCAGAGAAGCGCTGGAAACTTTTAGACTTGTGTAGTCCGATGAATTAAAACTTCAAACAAGCCCAATAGTTCTGGCAAGGTGGCTCCCACGTAGCAAGGCTTCCCTCGATGGGCACCTAACAGTAGCTCAAACCATAGAAATACAGAAAGGGGCACCAAACCAAAATTGGATGAAATACTGTACTTTCAATTTAGTTGTTAGTAAAAATAAACCATAAAAACTTCCGTTTTTCAGGGGCAACACCACTCACCTTTCATTAGGGCTCAGATCTACAGTATATTAGAACCAGTATTGAACAGCAGCAATGGAGTCACTGTTTTCTGTCCAGGGCTATTCCGAGGATGTGGAGAGAGAATCCTTTACCTTGTGTTAGGTCCGACCACATTGACTTGGAGCTTACACAGAGCTTATACCTTCTTTTTGGGGAAAGGTGAACTAACCAGTGGAGAGTGAAGGAAAAGTAAGCATAAACAGCAACAAGAGCTTGGATGAACCTCTCCTTTTCCCCCATACCCCCAGATACATTTAGTTGGCCCCTCTTTAGGCAGGGGAGCTAGGGTTAATTTGTTTTGTGTTAGGTGCAAAGGTCCAAGGGCTGGGTCTATGTTACCTTACCCTGGCTTCCAGAATGTGCTGAATAGTTCTGGAACTTAGAGGGTGGAGAAACAGAGGCTAAAGCGTTCATATTTATGGAGTCCTCACCAGTCATTGGGTAGGTAAGGCCCAGAAGGTGGGGAGATAGGCCATAAATGTTCAGGAGCCTGACAATGTGAGAGCAGAGTCCAGGTTCCATTTGCCTGGAGGGGATCCTTCTGCTGGGGGGCTCTTCCCCTGGTGCAGAAGACAGGACAGCAGAAAGTCAGAGATAGAGAGACAAGGAGCTGATGAGGTCTCAACCCCTTTCAGGCCTTAGCTAGGCTTAGCTGAAGCTACCCTGACAGTCAAAATATGGGCCTGTCATCACACCCCAATCCTGGATAGAGGATGGACAGCAAGGTGCAATAATTTGCTTGTCCATAACTAAGGGACAGCTTAGTGACAGTTCACAACCAGGAAAGCCACCCTACACCTTGTGCTGTGGATTCAAGAGCACCTGTATTCAGGAGTTGGAACTTTTGCTATCTGTTTTGCTGTGCCATCAATCCCTTGGGAGGACAGCTTTGTAACATGAATTCCTAGAAGACAGAAAGTTAGCAAGTCCTCAAGTTTGCATCCAAGTTCTACAGTTCTGGGCATCCCATGCTTTTCCCCGTTCCCAATCCTAGTTTACCCCCTAAATAAACAAAAACAAAACTAACATCCCCTTGACTAATTCTTGAGTCTGCATGGAAGCTGCAAAAATTGCGGCCCTTACGGACGTAGCGCTACATTTGGAACAAGCAGTTCATGTTATCTGAAGTCATGTGCACTGCAGTGGTGTATTTTAGTTTTGTGCTGCCCTAGGCAGGACTAAAATCCCCCTCCCCCAATCTGAATTTGTCCCATCTCAGTCGCTCTAAAATTGTGCATGCCAATGCAGCGGCAACAAACGATGTAAATTTTCCTATCCATGGACGACACTTTTAAAGCTATTACAGTTTACCGGTTTAGATTTACTGAGGAGGTCTGGTGCTAGAATTACTGCCCATGATCTGACGTTCATGGTGATATCTCACATGTGTGGGACGATCGCTGTTTGCGTGTATGCAGGACCGACGCACACTTTTGCCTTTGCGTGCAAGCTCGGGAGGACGGGGGGGGGGGGCACTTTATTTTTTTTTTTTAATTATTCATTTATTTTATTTATTTTTTACACTGTTGCTTTAATTTTTTTTTTTTTTTTTTTAGCATTTTTATTGCAGTCACAAGGAATGTAAACATCCTTGTGACAGCAATAGGCATGTGGCAGATACTTTTTATGGAGAGATCTGGGGTCTAAATGACCCCAAATCCCTCCTCTGCACTTAAAAGCATTCAAAACACCAAGATCTGTGTTTTTGAATGCTGTAGAGTTTTAAAAACTGGTGCCGATGGTTTCTGAGTAAACCGGAAGCGATGGCATGTCCAATCCCGGCTTTGCTTGGCTGTCCGGTACAGAACAAGTATACAGATCAAAAAAATTGAAGAAAAGTCAGAAGTAGGTTGATGCCGAGACAACTAGCATTTTGAGTAGGATAGACAAGCAATGTCTTTGGAGAGAACCAGAGTACTCGAAGGAAACCCATGTATGTACAAGGAGAACATGCAAGTCAGGGTTTAGACCAGGTTACCAGGTCTGCAAGGCAAAAGGGCTAACCACTTAGCCTCTGTGCTGGCCATTACTACAAAATTTCAGCATGCTTATCCATGGTTTGTTACACAACAGCTGTCTGTTCATTCCTGGATGAAAAGAGAGGTACGCTTCAAATATTTTTATTTAACATGTGAAGCTCCAGAAGTCTGTATACTTTTTATATAATGTGGACCAGATGTTCTCAGTGGGGAGCCCACTTTTATGTTAGACCTCTTTCATTACCATAGGTATTAGATGGTCTGCACGGCCCCATAGCACACAGCATACAACACTGCTGGCTGTGGAAAGTCTACTCTTCTGAAGATAATCTACGACAGACATGTACTGAGTATAAAGCAGAAGCCATCTAGCCAGCGAAAAAAAAAAACGTTCTGGCTACATATGTTACAATCTGATTGTATAGCCCCAGTGGTCGTCAAGTGGATTTCAGGCTGCTGCCTTCCTCCTGCTATGCCTCTAGCGATCTGCAGATTCCCTAAATACCCACAGTGTCTCCCAACCTCTCATGGTGGCCTGCAGTGCCCTTCAACCTCCCACCATGCTCCCAGGGCTCCTAAGAGTCCTCAACTCCCACCATGCACCCAGTCTCCCACAGTTCTCCCCAGCCTGTCAGAGAGCCTCTAGCCCCTCATATCCCCCCCAACCTCCAACAATGTCCCACAGTGCACCCAAGCCTCCACAGTGCCACTGCAAAGCTCCCAGCCTCCTGGAGACACCCCCAGGCCCCTCCATAGACCCCTTCCCACAGAGTCCTCGTCCCCTCCCCGTCTTTTCCAGAAGCCTAATCCCTCACAAGGCTACTAAGTCTACTGCATTGACCCATAACCCCCTCCAGAAGCCCCATCCCCCCATAGTGACACTCCATCCAGAGCCTTCTAGAATTCATTACAAAATTTGCATTCCTTTAGTTTTATTGTAGGAGTATAAACTTGTTTTATGCTGTTGGGCCATGGAAGATTTTGGAAGAATGTATCAGCCCCTGGTCTCAATTAGGTTGAGATTTGAGAACCCCTGGTATAGCCAAGAAAATGTAGAATGAGTGGTAAAAAAAAAAAAAAAAAATCGGAATAGCTTTTTATGGTTGGACTGGATGGACTTGTGTCTTTTCAACCTGACTAACTATGTAGCGTGCTATCAATATGTTAAAAAAAATGGTGACCAATGAAAAAGATTGCAACATGTGGCCCATTTTTAAAATCCAATTCTGAGTTTAAAAAAAAATAAAATAAATATATATATATATATATATTTCTCTAGCACCTGTAAAAAATGTAGTTTTTGCTGCAATAGTAACCTTCCCTCTGGTGATGTCTGACGCAGACAACCACTTCCTGTGAGCCCAGGCTGTCACTGACACACCCTCTGGAGTTTGATCATTGGGTTCACAGTGTGATGCTCTGTGAATGGCACAGGCAGCCGTGTCCAAAAGTTTTGAGAATGACACCAATATTAAATTTTCAAGTCTGCTGCCTCATTTTTTATAATGGCAATTTGCATATACTCCAGAATGTTATGAAGAGTGAGCCCTAGCTTATAACAAAAGAATGGAAGAGCAAGCATGCAACACATCAAACATTATTTTTAGGTAAACACTGTAATTACGACTCAAAATTTAAGCACACAAGAAATACACTGCCTTTTCCCTTTGAAGAGATCCTGTCTTCAGACCATTTTCCCATTGGATTATATGGGCATTTAAAGTGGTTGTAAACCCGGTTACACCACTTTTACCTACAGGCAAGCCTATAATAAGGCTCATCTGTAGGTACTGTAAAAATCTCCTAAACCTGCACAGTTTAGGAGATATTTACCATATACGCTTGCGCTGATGTCATCAGCGCATGCACTGTGAAGAAATGGACCTCCGTGCCGTCTCTTCACTAGCGAGTGCTGTGACTGACGGCTCCCGCACGCGGAAAGGCAGAGGGGGCGAAGATGGATACGGTCACCAGCAGGGACATCGAGGACATTGCGGGCTTCGTTTGCAGGTAAGTGCCACATGATGGGCTAGTATGCGATGCATACTAGCCCATTATGCTTTTACTTTGCAGGGAAAAAAAGAGGAAGAAAAACATTAGTGTTTACCTAAAAATAATGTTTGATGTGTTGCATGCTTGCTCTTCCATTCTTTTGTTATAATAGTATTGTCATTTGTAGGCTAACCACTAGAGGGAGCTCTGTATTTGACTCAGCTTCATCTAACCCCTGCAGCTTGGGGAGACTGTCGCTTTTAAATCCTTTTCAGGGAATAATAGGAGACAAAGTAAGGCCCCACTACCCTCTCCCATTTATCTGAGAATAAATTCCCAACACAGAAGAGTGGCTGTTTTATAAATTGTTTATTTGCGACACTGATATTTACCTGGAGCTTTCTTTTAAAGCCAAATGGCAGATATATAAAAACAATTAGCACAGTTATGTTATTATTTAAAAAATATATGTATTTTTAATACAACTTCTTAACATCAGATTTTCTTTTAATACCTTACACTGATGAATAGGGAGCGCCGATGCTTGCAGCCCATCAGGATCTGCTGTAGTGCTAGCAGTAAACACGCTGACAAGAGAACAGAGCAGAGTAATGGCGGAACAGCGTCCTGCTGCTCCTGAACGGTCTAATCACCAAGCTGGGGGGGGGGGCGTGTTCTAGACCAGGCTGTGCTGCTGCTACTGCAGTGAAGGTTGAGGATCTGGTTGTACTTCAGGATGCCTTGATCACAAATCTGGCTGTACAGCACTAGAATGCCTTAGGGAGGTAAAACAGTAACAACAAATTTATCTTAATAGCATGTTTAGCTGCTTGCCTGGCATTCAACTTTAACCCCTTAAAGTGGTTGTAAACCCTTACATATACCCAATGAAGTGCCTGGCATCAGGTGATACACAGAGATGAAACAAATCCTCCTATATAAGTTGTACCTGTTTACCTCTCTGCTTTACATCTGTTCAAAGTCCAGAATTTACAAATTTACACGATTTTTCCAAGCTTCAAAAGGTAGGAGAGGGGGGGGGGGGGGGATCTGACATCACACACGGCATAGCATAGAGCTAAATGTAATCTGAGACCTGAGTGGAGGGAATGGACTCCCTTTACACAGTCTCATAGGGAAACATGCACAACCGAGGCTGTCAATCACCTTATGTGTACTGGTGCACCACTCCGCTCCCCCCCCCCCTGGATATCAGAGGTGACTCATGCAGAGGATGCAGGAGTTAAAGAGCAGGCAGAAATCACACCAGGTGCCACTGTTGCCAACCCACCAGATTGAAATTTACTGACACGACACCCAAAACTTACTGGCACTGCCAAGTTCTTACTGCCATTTCCAACAGTTACAAAATGACAGTTTTAAGTGAAAATTTAAGTATTTAGGCTACAAACAAGTACAATATGCAATTAGCAATGTGATTTTAGGTAGATATTAAGGCAAAAAAAAAAAAAATTTCTTGTTTTACTTTTGATATAGTGAGTAAGACGCTCAGGGGCAGGACAGTGACAGTCTCTCTCCAGGTCAGGTGGTCCCTCTAGTCCACTCCAGTCCAAACAGCACTGACAGTCCCACTCACGGCTTGCCTTGCTCATGTCCCGCAGGCCCACACGCGAAGTTCCAGCCACTCCGCTCGGCTCCGTTGCACCATGACATCACACGACACGCTCAGGCGCCACCTCCGCCAGACCCGGCCCCCACCGGCACCGGCCGAACACAATGTAGCAGGCTCCCGGATAGTCTCAGCTGGCTCTGGACTGGAACTGCTCATGTGCAGTTCCGACCCGAGCGTCACAGCCATATTTTTATCTGGCAACCTTTTCCTGTCACTGCCATTTACCAGCAGAAGAAATGTGCCAGTTTTTTTACTGGCTGCCAGTAAAAAAAAACTGACGGTTGGCAACACTTTCAGGTGCTTTGGATCAAAGCAAGTACACACTATAGAGGGATACAGTATGCTTTGTTCATTTTTCATTTCAGATGTTTACAACCACTTTAATGCCACCCTTGAAGTGGACTTTAATATCCAGGGAGGAGCATGGGTTCGGTATCATGTGACTGCTGTGATTGGCTTGCACAGTGATCACATGATCAGGAGCTCGTCCCGCTGGCTCCCAATCAGAAGCCTTGACCAAGAGCTGTTGGTTAAGGCTTCTGATTGGGAGCCAGCGGGATGAGCTCCTGATCATGTGATCACTGTGCAAGCCAATCACAGCAGTCACATGATACCGAACCCATGCTCCTTCCTGGATATTAAAGTCCACTTTGTTGGGAGCGCTCTCAGTACACAACCTCATTGAAGCATATGTGCTGCCACTGGGCATCAGAGCCCACCTTTCTTGCCAACATCACATATATGCTCTATGTGGCGGGGAAGAGGTTAAATGCGGAGAGACAGGGGAGTGTTGTGCACAAAGCCATAGCAATACAAAGCCAGACCCCTGCAGACTGGTGGCGGCTGTGATTCAGCAATACTCTTAATAAACTTTGTAATAATAGCATTTTGACAGCTAACTATTGTTACCCTAAATCTCATTGCTCTAAAACATTCTGTTCCACTTAGCGATGACCTATATTCATAATTATGACTCATTAAAAAGTGATATACCAGATAATGACCTCATCATTTTAGAAATAATTAAAGTCGCAACTCCAGCGCCAAAAAATAATTTGTTTCTGTTGGAAATACCTTGTTTGATGATTTGGCACAATGTAATTACAGAGAATTATTGCATTTTAGCTTTGCCTGGAAAGAGAAAGTCATACGTGCAGCACAGCAAGGGACAAGCTTATTTGTAAATCGGATACGGGGGGCCTGCCTTAGCCAATCAGAGGAAAGGATTGGTTCCGGTTTGTGGAGGGGAAGACGTTGGAACTATTGGTTGAGGAATTGGAGCGTAGGGGTAACCCATCATGGGGTTTAGAGGGACAAAAGCGGGGTAAGGCTGTAGCGGCATCGGGACGTTGGTTGGCACTGGAAATCCAGGCATCGGTGGCAGGGTCCTTAAGCTGTTAACCCCAAGTTCCATTGTGTTCATTGGCATAAGACCAGGCACTGGCATGGGTGGCAATGCTGCAGTAGTGTTCGGCACAGGAGAGGCAGCCCTCATTTGGTTCAGAGAAGGCCTCAGGTCTCCATGTTGGAATGGGTTGGAGGCGGGTGGAGCACTTACACCTAAAAATAAGAAGAGATAGAGTTAGACTCAAAGTTTTCTACTTTACTTTCTTTTGCATCATCTCGTACTTTGGTTCATGTTTACCCACCAGATGCAAAAGGGTTTTTGGTTTTGACAGGAGAGCTGTAAGAGACCAGGCTCTCTAGGTTGACCAAGGTTCGAGCAGCTGGTTCCAAGAACAACTCGGGAGTGTTTGAGCGAGGTTTAGAGTCAAGGTTAGGATCTTCAGATTTTAGATCTGGACTATGAGTGGCTGGTTTAGTGCTGTGTTCAGAGTCTCCAAAAAAGTCCAGTTCTGCAAGAAAAATATGGAACTTTTTACAAATAAGGCACTAGAATGGAAAACAAAAAAATAAGCTGCCTTAGGAAAATGTAACTGTATTTAAGTGCGTATACAATTTGTGATCTATTTATAAATAATTCACTGGACAAATGTCACAAGCATAAACCACAACCATGTTTAGCCTAATTCATTTATTTCCTATGATTATTAGCTCCATTTAGTGTTCATAATGCGGTATATTCACCATTAAGGTATTTCAGGAAATATCACATTATGGCCACTAGATGGAGCTGACAATAATAGGAAATACACAAATTAGTCAAAATACAGTGAGAATTCATGATGGCGGAGCAAATGCATGTGATGTGGGGGGAGTTTTACTAAAACTGGTGCACCCAGTTTCTAACATCAGATTGTTTAACTAAATGCTTGTCGACCAGTGCACCATGATATACGTCGGCATAATGGCACGGCTGCGCAAATGGGCGTACAGGTGCGTCCCCTTTAAGACGCGGCATTGTGGGCTCGTGCGCGCCTGCCGCGTACTCCGTGACCGTGCCCGCGGGTCCCGCGGACTCGATGTCCGCCAGTGTCCCGCGATCGTGTCACGAGGGGGAAGAATGGGGAGATGCCTATGTAAACAAGGCACTTCCCTGTTCTGCCTAGTGACATGACAAAGATCACTGCTCCCTGTCATCGATGTCATGTGAGTTGTAGCCCATCCCCCCTACAGTTAAAATCACTCCCTAGGACAAACTTAACCCCTTGATCGCCCCCCTAGTGTTTAACCCCTTCCCTGCCAGTGTCATTTATACAGTAATCAATGCATTTTTATAGCACTGATCGCAGTATAAATGCCAATGGTCCCAAAATAGTGTAAAAAGTGTCCGATGTGTCTGCCATAATGTCGCAGTAATGATAAAAATTGCAGATTGCCGCCATTACTAATAAAAAAATAAAAAAAAATTATAAAAATGCCATAAATCTATTCCCTATTTTGTAGACGCTATAACTTTTGCTCAAACCAATCAATATGCGCTTATTGTGATTTTTTTTTACCAAAAATATGTAGAAGAATACATATTGGCCTAAACTGAGAAATAAATTCATTTTTTTATATATTTTTGGGGGATATTTATTATAGCAAAAAGTAAAAAATATTGCTTTTTTTTCAAAATTGTCGCCCTTTTTTTGTTTATAGCAAAAAAAATAAAAAACGCAGAGGTGACCAAATACCACCAAAAGAAAGCTCTATTTGTGGGGAAAAAAAGGACATAAATTTTGTTTGGGTGCAACGTCGCACGACCGCACAATTGTCAGTTAAAGAGACACAGTGTCGTATCGCAAAAAGTGCTCTGGTCAGGAAGGGGGTAAAATCTTCCGGGGCTGAAGTAGTTAAAGGGTAACTCCACTTTCATTGGAAAAAAAAATAGCAAAGAAAGAAAAATTAATATAGCGTATACAATTGCAATGCAAATCATATTG
The DNA here is from genome assembly GCF_042186555.1 of Aquarana catesbeiana. Lineage (NCBI taxonomy): Eukaryota > Metazoa > Chordata > Amphibia > Anura > Ranidae > Aquarana > Aquarana catesbeiana. Next base: position 215,084,932 of record NC_133335.1, read on the forward strand.
TAAATTAATGTTATTAACCACTTCAATACCAGGCACTTAGACACCTTCCCGCCCAGACCAATTTTCAGCTTTCAGCTCTGTCGCAATTTGAATGACGATTGCGCGGTCATGCTACACTGTACCCAAACAAATTTTTTATCATTTTGTTCCCACAAATAGAGCTTTCTTTTGGTGGTATTTGATCACCTCTGCGGTTTTTATTTTTTGCGCAACAAATAAAAAAAGACCGAAAATTTTGAAAAAAAACAAGTTTTTCTTTGTTTCTGTTAAAACTTTTTGTAAATAAGTACATTTTCTTCTTCAATGACGGGCACTGATATGGCTGCACTGACGGGCACTGACGGGCACCGATGAGGTGGCACCAATGAGGTGGCACTGATGAGGTGGCACTGATGGGCACTGATGATGGGCACTGATAGGCGGCACTGATGGGCACTGATAGGTGGCACTGGTATGCGGCACTGATGGGCACTCATAGGTGGCATGGATGGGCACTTATAGGCGGCACTGATGGGCACTCATAGGTGGCATTGATAGGCACTCGTAGGTGGCATTGATGGTTACTTATGGGTGGCACTGATAGTTGGCACAGATGGGCACGGATGGGCACTGATAGATGGGCACTGATGGGTGGCATGAATGGACACTGATGGGTGGCACTGATGGCACTGCTTGTTTGCAGTGATGCCCCACACTGGGCACATGTGGATGGCCATGGGGTACATACCTGGCCATCCACATATTGCCCCTTCCCTGGTGGTCCTAGTGGCGATCCCTGGTGGTCCAGTGTGGTGATCTGCGGGGGGGCTGCGCTGATAAACAATCAGCGCAGACCCCCCCTGCCAGGAGAGCCGCCGATTGGCTCTCCTCTACTCGCGTCTGTCAGACGCGAGTGAGGAAGAGCCGATCAACGGCTCTTCCTATTGACAGCGTGATCAGCCGTGATTGGACACGGCTGATCACGTGGTAAAGAGCCTCCGCCGGAGGCTCTTTACCAAGATCGGTGGAGCGGTGTGTCAGACTGACACACCGCTCCACCGATCGCCGCGATGCGCACCCCCGGGGGCGCTCTGCGGCATGTTATCCTGCTGGACGTCATATGACGTCCAGTCAGGATAACAGAACCACTTCCCGGACGTCAATCCTCCATAGGGCGGGCGGGAAGTGGTTAAAAATTACCTTTCCTTTTCGATCTGCAGGCACTGTAATTTTCTGAAAATGTAATGCAATATGGCAATCTGGAGGTGTTCTGTGTACAGAACGCCATCCCAAAAAATAATTTCCTGCTTGTGTGATTGGCTCACTGATTTTCCCAGAAGTCTGCACTAAGATACAAACCTTATTTCAGGCATCCCCTGCAACCAAAATGTCATTATTGGTGAGATACTCCCAATAAGAAATCACATCTAAAGGGATTCAGGCCCAGCAGCTTTCCACATTAGTTCCCTGCAGGTGCCACAGCTGATTGATTATTATGAATCCACTCCCATTCCACTCACTTTCCCACATGGACACAGAAAAACACACAGGGATTTCTTCAGAATAACAAAAGGTAGGAATCTGCAACAAAGTTTGCTAAAATCCCTGCAATGTACATAGATCACTAGAGGGGAATGTTTTTTTTCCTCAACAAAAGTGGAGTAGCTATTTAAGCTTTGACAACAAAACATAGAATCTGATTGGTTACTATGAACAACTGTACCAGATTCTGTGTGCACCAAGTTTAGTAAATCTACCTCATTGCCCAGCAATTGTTTTTTTAAATAGACCCCTCTAATTCATGAAATTATTTTTTAATGTGACTTTCTCATCTTTCTTGCATTTTCAAATTGTGATTATATCTCCTGCCTGGGAAGATCCTAATTTATCCAGATCATCCCTCTCCTCTCCACCACTATAGAGAAGTACTATATCATATATATTTCTTTTGTGGGAGTTTCTACTTCCCACAACCCCCTTTGTAAACATTAGTGCCAATCCTGCTGTTTTTGGTATACAAATTCATGATGTACAGCACTATTTGATCTCACCAGCAGGTGGTGCTCTATCTAAGTGAACTCTAGAATTGTTGCATTGGGTCCAAGAACACACCTAAGTGATGTGTATTGTTGGGGGAATCCCAATAAGATGCTGGAGGACACCCAAAGAAATACAAGGGACTTTCCAGAGTATCAGGAATAGCTATCCATAAAATGCAGAGCAGACTGGCAGCATGCCAATCAGCCCCAAAAAACTGTCTTTAAAAAGTGTATCTATATATTCTACATACATTTTTTTTTAATCAGTAGGTTGACTATGTATCCCTTATTCACTCATGTGGACGGCGGTATCTAGGAGCCCCCTTATTTATAATGTGAGCTTCCCTCTTTAAAGCTCAGAATCCCTCACCAACACCTGAATGAGCAGGGCGGGGTACATCACTGGTTGTTAGGGGGCTGGAAGCCGCCAGTTTCCTAACAACCAGGATCCCTAAATGGGAAACGGTCATATTTATCAGATGAAATAATACTGCTGCTAATGTTTCACTTCCCTTTACAATCGGAGGTTCAGGCTGGGCCAGACACCCATTTAGTTCAGAAATTTGCCAAACTTCCCAACCACATATAGAGCTCATCCCTATAACCAACCACATATAGAGCTCATCCCTATAACCAACCACATATAGAGCTCATCCCTATAACCAACCACATATAGAGCTCATCCCTATAACCAACCACATATAGAGCTCATCCCTATAACCAACCACATATAGAGCTCATCCCCAGCACCAACTACATATAGAGCTCATCCCTATAACCAACCACATATAGAGCTCATCCCTATAACCAACCACATATAGAGCTCATCCCTAGCACCAACCACATATAGAGCTCATCCCCAGCACCAACTACATATAGAGCTCATCCCTATAACCAACCACATATAGAGCTCATCCCCAGCACCAACCACATATAGAGCCCAGAGCTCATCCCTAGAACCAACCACATATAGACCTCATCCCTAGCACCAACCACTCCCCAGCACCAACTACATATAGACCTCATCCCCAGCACCAACCACATATAGAGCTCATCCCCAGCACCAACCACATATAGAGCTCATCCCCAGCACCAACTACATATAGAGCTCATCCCTAGAACCAACCACGTATAGACCTCATCCCTAGCACCAACCACTCCCTAGCACCAACCACTCCCCAGCACCAACCACATATAGACCTCATCCCCAGCACCAACTACATATAGACCTCATCCCCAGCACCAACCACATATAGAGCTCATCCCCACACCAACTACATATAGACCTCATCCCCAGCACCAACTACATATAGAGCTCATCCCCAGCACCAACCGCATATAGAGCTCATCCCCAGCACCAACCGCATATAGAGCTCAGAGCTCATCCCTAGAACCAACCACATATAGAGCTCATCCCCAGCACCAACTACATATAGAGCTCATCCCTATAACCAACCACATATAGAGCTCATCCCCAGCACCAACCACATATAGAGCCCAGAGCTCATCCCTAGAACCAACCACATATAGACCTCATCCCTAGCACCAACCACTCCCTAGCACCAACCACTCCCCAGCACCAACCACATATAGACCTCATCCCCATCACCAACCACATATAGAGCTCATCCCCAGCACCAACTACATATAGGCCTCATCCCCAGCACTAACCACATATAGAGCTCATCCCCAGCACCAACCACATATAGAGCTCATCCCCAGCACCAACCGCATATAGAGCTCATCCCTAGCACCAACCGCATATAGAGCTCATCCCCAGCACCAACCACATATAGAGCTCATCCCCAGCACCAACCACATATAGAGCTCATCCCCAGCACCAACCACATATAGAGCTCATCCCTAGCACCAACCACATATAGAGCTCATCCCTAGCACCAACCACATATAGAGCTCATCCCCATCACCAACCACAGATAGAGCTCATCCCCAGCACCAACCACATATGAAAACTGGTAAGCTGCAACATACTACATTTTGTTCTTGGGTTTACAGTAGATCTCTGTAAGGAAACTCAGCACTGCATATATGGTAACATCATCTTACCAAAAGAGTTATCTGTCTTGATGGAGGATGGTGATTGGGCATCCTTGGTAGGTGCAGGTGGTGCAAATAAATCATATATGGCTTCATGTGAACCTATAAAAAATTTAAAAAAGCAAAACTTTGACCTGTTGAACCAATCAATCACTTTTCGGTTTGGCTGGAATATAGGAAAGGTTTAAATCAAGAAGAGTCCAAAAACACACAGAAAAGGATGTCTTAAAAAAAGAAAAAAAAAATATTTGAAAGCAATCAATAAGAATTCTACGAGACAGTAAACCAAAGCTGGCCATAGATGGATCGAAAATTCGGTCAGTTCAGCAGGGACTGGCCAAATTTCGATCCATGTATGGCCATCCTTATTTGACAGAAGTTGATCATTAGATTGACTTCTGTTGAATGAGAATATTGGAAATGTTTTCTCAATCAGTGGCTACAGCCACTGATCAGTGTATTCTGACAGGGAGAGTCCCTCTGTCAGAATATGATAAATCACTTGTTTTTTTTTCGTACAGCCGGCTATGGCCAGTTTAAGATTAATTAGTATTTTAAAGGGTCAGTTCACACAAAAGTGACAATTTGTGGATCTTTGTGGCCTGAGTCAACCCCCGGATTGTAATCTGTTGGATACTCCAACAGTGGGTCCTCCCTTCCACAATCCCCAACTCCACTTCTGGCCACCTGGGAGTTTTGGGTGTTGCCCCCACACCACCACCACCTTTGTGTGTCCCAGCTCCTGTTACATTTTCCATGATATAAAATAGATAAACAAAAATCCAGCAGGTATGGTGTGAAGCCCCCCCAAACCCCCAAAATGGGCAGAGCAGGTGTGCAGAACCGGAATCCCAGTGCAGAGATCTCAGAGAGATAGGGCCTGAACTTTGCAGTAAGGGCCCATTTACACCACAATGTAGTGCACTGCAGTGTGCAATCTCCTCCATTGATGCATATTGTAGTGCTCCATGTAGCGCTCTCCCCGACCTCCAGAGGCCTGGTGGTGATCCCCAGAGTCAGGGACTGCTGACATTTCTCCGAAGGATGCAGATTACTAGGCATGGTGGGTGTAGTGCAAGATGGAAAGATGGGCGCCAGTCACTTTGAAAAATGAACAAAGAGAATTTTTTTATCTTAACAGAAACAGGGGAGAGAGGGGTTGGGCACAGGACACCCTTAGGCAAATGCAATAGCAACTTGGCAGACTCCTTGGACAAAAATAAAACCAGGCAAACAGCAATACAGAAAAGGGCTTTTAAGCTGAATGCAGCAATCTATATTTCGTAGCAACTGCTGTCTCCTATAGAAACAACTTTACTCACAGTATCCCACTGTAGATGCTCAAGCTTAGCTCACAGCTACCCCCTCGACTCTTCAAGCTTAGCTCACAGCTACCCGCTGTATTCTTCAAGTTTTACCCACAGCTATCTGCTGGGTTCCTCGGACTCAAAGATACCCGCTATACAGGGGCGTAACTACCACCATAGCGACCCATGCAGGCGCTATGGGGCCCGCAGCCAAGTGGGGCCCAGTGAGGATGAGAGCACCGCCGGCACAGTCTCCCAGCCAGGGGAAGAGAGAGGAGAGGAAGAGGCAAGCTGTGACCTGTGCCCAATGCAACATGACCTGTGCCCAATACAGCGTTGCCTGTGCCCAATACAGCCTGGTCTGCCTGTGCCCCATACAACCTCACCTATGCAGAGGAAGAGGCAAGCCACCCGGATCAGCAGAGAGCTGAATTGCCGAATGTAATAGTTTTCATTAGAACTTCCAGTGTTCCCGGGGCTCACGTCACATAGCTCCACCTCTTGGCCCGGCGCCTTTGATAGACAGAACGCCAATCCAATGCGGGACATGTGACGTCATCAAAGGCGTCAGGCCAACAGGTGGGGCTATGTGACGATGAGTCTGGGGAAGACGGGAAATTCAAATGAAAGCTATTACAGCGGGCAATCCCGCTCTCTGCTGATCCGGGTGGCTTGCCTCTTCCTGTGCACAGGTGAGGCTGTATGGGGCACAGGCAGACCAGGCTGTATTGGGCACAGACAACGCTGTATTGGGCACAGATCACGCTGCATTGGGCACAGGTCAAGCTGTATGGGGCACAGGTCACACTGTATGGGGCACAGGTCACGCTGCATTGGGCACAGGTCATGCGGCATTGGGCACAGGTCACGTTGTATGGGGCACAGGTCACGTTGTATGGGGCACAGGTCACGCTGTATGGGGCACAGGTCACGCTGCATTGGGCACAGGTCACGCTGTATGGGGCACAGGTCACGCTGCATTGGGCACAGGTCATGCTGCATTGGGCACAGGTCACGCTGTATGGGGCACAGGTCACGCTGTATGGGGCACAGGTCATGCTGTATGGGGCACAGACACGCTGTATGGGGCACAAGTCACATTGTATGGGGCACAGGTCACGCTGCATTGGGCATAGGTCACGCTGCATTGGGCACAGGTCACGCTGCATTGGGCATAGGTCACGCTGCATTGGGCACAGGTCACACTGCATTGGGCACAGGTCACGCTGTATGGGGCACAGGTCACGCTGCATTGGGCACAGGTCAGGCTCCACTGGGCACAGGTCACGCTCCACTGGGCACAGGTCACGCTGCATTGGGCACAGGTCATGCTGCACATTGGGCACAGGTCACGCTGCATTGGGCACAGGTCATGCTATATGTGGCACAGGTCACGCTGCATTGACACTAGGGCAGCTGTGGGGGGGGGGGGCTGTTTGCAAGGGGGCCCCATACAACATTTTGCTATGGGGCCCTGCTATTTCTAGTTACGCCCCTGCCGCTATACTGTATTCTTGGATGAGTCTCTACTGAAGCTTTCCCAACTACTTCACAGTCCCCGGCTGATGAAGCGTCTGCTCTGGTACTCCTTCAGAATTCCATCACTTTATACCTGCCTTCCACAACAAGAGTGGTTGTCCCTCTCTTTCTCTACCTTGCTTCCCGGCAATGATCAGGCTCCCCTCCCCCTCTTTACACATGGTTAGGCCTCAGGCTTCAGGCCTACACCTCAGATGCTGCTCCATACACACCCACCCAGGCCGCAGCCCGGGAGGAAAGAACCCTGATCACCCGTCTCTCTCCAAATAAATAGAGTCACTCATAACCCGAATTCACTGTAATTCATAATACTAATGCCAAAGGTAGTGCCACCTATTGACAAAAGAGAGAAATCACAGTTAAACCCAAGATTAGGAGAAACCCATTTGATCAAAGACTACAAATTAGCCAGGCTAGTTACCACCTAGCACAACTCAATTTAAAAACAGCAGCTGTGTTTAAGACAAGGATGCTACATCCATGTTATGCAGCCCATTCAGGATGAATGGTGGAAATGAGCCTTTTGCTGGCCCAATGGTGAGCGTACCGCACCAGAAGAAATGGACAACCACTTTATACAAATATCTACACTGAATGTAAATATTATAATCAGTCTCACCTTTCTGCCTGTCCCCCCAAGGATCGGGTGGAGGGCTTTTGGGTACCTGAGGCTCCTGCCAGCTTGACGGCGAATCGCAGCTAAAGATGATGCTCTGACTTGCGTTATCCGCTCTTAACTGAGTGCTGTGAGGGGCATCCCAGGGCAGGGGAGAGGTACTAGAATTCTGATCTGAAAGAATGATTACAAAGCTTTGTCTTACGTGACAGAATGGTTTATGGTTATTACACTTATATAATTACATAATATTTACCCATTTATTTCAGCACTTTGAAAAGACGGTGAGTATTTTCTCCAACACTTTCAAGTTACCTTCTGTTCCATAAAAGAGCTATTGTTTCCAGCTATGTATTATTCATCGGATATTTGGCAGAAACATTGTTTTTCTTTAGCGCTTTACACAAGGCTGATATATTGTCAGCTCTGGGCAAACCATTTATCTCCATGCTGGGTGGAGTGGAGCAGAGTATGATTATTCTACCAGATGTTTAGTGGAACCCTATACCTGGCATGGCCATAACAGGCTCTTGGATCAATGAGCCCTACCCCACTCCACTTGAAATGAAAAGATCTGTATTGTTTGGAGTTTCTTTCTGAAGGCTATACATGCTTTAACATAAAATTGGCAACCTCTATCCCTAACTTGCACATGTTATGTTCATCTACTCTTCTCATATATCACCTGTCTAATCAATATCTGCAAAGTAAGACCATATTTATGGAGCTCTGGAGTCGCAAGTGTTGCTTAAAAGGTCAGGCCATCCAAATGTGATATTTTACATATGGGTGGAGCTTGGTTTTGGTTGAACCTAGAAAGAAGTTGCCATTCCTGGGCCAATGGGTTGCGGCCAGGATATCCCCCACCCTGCAGCTGCATGTACACAAAGGGGTGGAGATGCTTGTTACATAATTGACCTAATATGGCCACATAACCATATTAGGTCAGATTACATTACGTCAATCTTATTGACATCTTTTGTCAATATCATTGGTCTAATATGGACACAAAGTCAATGACACTAACCTAATATGGCCATATGGTCAATAACATTGACCTAATGTGGCCATGTGGTCAATGACATTGACCTAATATGGTCAAATTACATATAGTTACTATGTAACTATATGGTCAATAACATTGACCTAAAATGGCCATATGGTCAATAACATTGACCTAATATGACCATGTGGTCAATTACATTGATCTAACATGGCCATGTGGTCAATAATATTGACCTAATATGCCTATGTGGTCAGTGACATTGATCTAACATGGCCATGTGGTCCAAGACATTGACTTAATATGGCCATGTGGTCAATGACATTGCCATGTGACCAATGACCATATTAGGTTAATGATGCTGTGAGCATCCCCTCCCCTTGGTGTACTACCAACTACACACACAAAGGAGCATGAATGCTTGTGACATTATTGGCCTAATATATGGCCATATTAGGTCAATGACATTGATCTAATAATGGCCATGTAGTCAATGACATTGACATAATATGGCCATATGGTCAATAACATTGATCTAATATGTCCATGTGGTCAATGATGCCATGAGCTTCCCCTCCCCATTGTGTACCCTGCAACTGCACACACACAAATGGAGCAGGGAGGCTTGTGACATCATTGACCCAATATGGCCACGTGGTCAAAGACACCTGGATTGAGAACCAACCCAGAGTCGAACCCAACCTCATCCCTATTCTTGATGACCTGAGACTTTTGGGTGTTCACGCCCACCTTCATAATATAAAATAAATATAAATCCAGCAGGGATGGTGGGGGTCGCTCATAATTGATCTCACCATTAGAGTCCCAGTGATGTCTAAGGAACTGTCAGGGGGTTTACCTCTCCAACATCTAACAAGTACTAAAATAACAGCTTTGGGTGGACTGACACTTTCAGATCAAGACCATTGTTAGATAAATATCAGGCTGTTTAAAATCACTCCTAGCCACGTTCCAATTTAAAAAAACTTGGTTCCTTTCAGACAGTTTTAGAGATCACTTACTTGCTGGTCCCCAGGCTGGAAACAAAGGGCCTGTGCTTGCTGATGGAAAGGAACTAGTATGTTGAGAATCCCAGGCATTTAAAGGAGATGACTGAGGTGGGCCAAATATATCAATCAGATCCGATATGTGTGTCTAGAAGAAGATGAACATAGGTTATTAACAAATCAAAACAGAATCTCATGTGCTATCTAAATTGGGATTTTTCTGTAAAATATGAAAGCCCTACTGTGTACTGAGTGCATTAAAAACAGACTCATCTTTTGAAGTTCCCAACTCCAACCACATGCATGGCAGGTCAAAGCGGAACTTCACTCACTCAGTCAACATTGATTATTTGTAATCCTTTTGATGCTAGCATTAGTAAATAGATAGGAAAGTATGTTATATTTACTTGCTTTAAACTTTTTTTTTTTACATTTCGTCAGTTACTTTTTGGTTTCCATGCCTAGGCAAATGATGTCATACTTGCCAAGAGTCTTCAGGAGGGAAGGAGGGGGGTTGCTAAGCTAAGCGCACCCTCCTACCTGTATTCCAGGAAGTAAATGCTACATGAACCATCTGCCCTTACCCAAGATGGCTGCAGCCAGAAATGCTCAGGAGGTGTTTTTCAAAACGATTTATCAGCAAAATAAAGTATGGAGACATGAATGCATGGCTGAGTTTGCTTTGAATGATGGAAATTAAATAGTGTTTTTGGTTTGTGGTGCTCAAATACAGTGTAGTTCCACTTCCAGGCAGCATCTGATAAGCACTTATTTTATTTATTACAGGCATTTACGTAGTGTTGACAGTTTATGCAGCACTTTACATGTATTGTAAATTGAAACCAGTCCCTGCCCTCAAGGAGCTTACAATCTAAGCTCCCTATTTTACATACATACAAATACTAGGTTTGATACTGATTTAGATAGGAGCCAATTACCCTAGCGGCATGTTTTTGGAGTGTAAAGCTGGATACACATGATACAATTTTCTTTATGTAGCAAGGTCCCAGGCCTCCTTTGATCTAATGAGAACCTCCAGGGCCACGGATAGCTGACATCCTTCTGTATGTAATCGGTTGTGCGGCATTTTTGGTGCAGAGTAGTTAATGTTATTGGGCGTCAGACACTTCTTGGATGCAAAAGAAAGTTTATTTCTCTTAACAAACCTTTTTGGGGAGAGAGAGGGTTATGGCCAGAACACCCTTAGGTAGTTGCAAGATTAATTGACAGACTCTGAGACTTTAATAGGAGGACAGCCATGCAGGGAAAGGCATCCAGCAAGGCGCCACATCTGCACGTGCAGGAATGCTGTCTCCTATGGCAACAGTTTTTTAACAGTTCCTAACACAAAGCGTTGTGTTCTTTCACTCTCACTACAATTACTCCTTGTAGTTCTTCAGCCCACTGAGCTCCCGGTCTCTCGCTGGACCCTCTGATTCACTGCCAATGAATCCCTTGAGCTCCTCCAATTTTTGCAATGGTATCTTCCTCAAGCGTCACCCCACCCCTCTGCTGGGTCCTTAGCTTGGCACTCAAGATACCTCTCAAGCTTCACCCCACTGGCCTGCTCGGTCCCTGGCTTGACACACAAGGCTGCTCTGAAAACGTCACCTCCGCTGGTTGGGTCCCTGGCTTGATACCCACTGAAGTTTCCCGATTCTTCACCATCCTTGGTTGGTGATAATACTGCTCTGGTACTTGCTGCAGTTACTCGCTGTGGTCCCTGGTAATAAGGTGGATAGTCCCTTACTGGTGACAGCTTCGCCACTACATCTGACCACGACAGGTTCTCCGCCTCGGCAGAACCGTCACTGTTGGATGGACTGCAAGCCGCAGTCCCAACCCTGTGCTGCTCTCTCTTGCTTCTGGATAGGTCCTCAGACAGCCTGTCAGCCAGATGTGCCCGGGATAGGTCCCATCTCCGGCCTAGCAGCCCGGGAAATACAACACACGTCCACCCAGACAGCCGTCCAGATGGCACCGATCACCTGACTCCACCCAAATATATAGGTTCTCCCAGCAGGCCAAGGGATTCAAGAAAACCCCTGCCCATTAGCTAAGATACCCCATATACCCATAATCTGACCTTGCGTTGCCCTTCTCATATCTAGTACCACCAAGCACCCGGCCACCTAGTGGTAGAAAAGAAAAGTGCAACAAGGCCAAACTTAGGGAGAAATCAATGAATCTCTATCAATCAACCAGGATAACTACTCCTGGCAAGTAAATTTGTGAGGAGCAACCCTGCCTAAACTCCGGGGTGCTACATCTAGATGTTTCCTTTTTCGATTTACCTAAACTATATAATATGAGATTAAACCTAAACATTTCAGTTTGTATGCAGTCCCTTGCACCATAGTTGAAGGTAAATCTAAAGGAAATCGAATAACAAAAGTTGTATAGTGTGTATCCAGCTATAGTGGAGAACACAGATAATCTGAAAAAAAAATTCCATGCAAGCTCAAGGAGAACATGCAAACATGGTGTCACACGTCCCTCCATACTTAGAAGTACTGCTTATTTTCTTTCACTCCCAACAGCCAAATTTAGTGGTAGGGAAGTGAAGGAAAGGTAGGACTCAAGACCTTTATTTGCATAGCTGTTCATCCATTGAAATTACTGTATATGTAAATTTGTTCTGTGCAAATGGGGGAAAAACTAATGTTCTCTGGCTATATTTTATGCAATTCGATTGTGAATGTGAAAATACCCCACTATGGCCACTAGATGGAGCTGCCTATCATGGAAAATCAGTTCCTCAGCACCATCTAGTCTCCATATTGAGGTATTTTGCACATTCACACATTTGAATTACAGAGAAAATAGCCAGAGAACATTCGATTTTGCCCCGATTTCACAGAATGAATAAACATGCAGCTTCCGAGGTTGATGGGAATTTTTTAATAATACACTTGTGTGTAGTGCTTCAAAGCAGGAAAAAGAGAGTGTGTAATGAGCAAATATGGCGGTCTCTATTTACATATATAATTACAAACTATACATGGAAACAATGGGGTTGATTTACTAAAGGCAAATAGACCCCAGAGCTTAGTAAATGAGGTAAAGCTTCAATTTGCAAAGAATACCCAATCACATGCAAGGAAAAAAAAAACAGCATGTTATCTTGCAGATGATTGGATAATGGAAGTCAACAGAGCTTCTCCATATTTACTGTTCTGGATCAATTGCACTTGCAAAGTGCACAGTCTGTTTAGTAAATCAACTCCAATATTTTTAAAGAGAATCTGTTGCAAGCAAAAAAAAAGTCACCTTGCAAAAGATTTATGAGACCAGTCAGGTTAGTGGTGCCTCCAGTCTTTTTCTGGAAGAGCTATGCCAGCGAAAGGTTTGTCACCTGCAAGGCCCCTTTCACACGATAAGCCCGCTCGGATCCGCCTTTCCGTTTTGCAGGCGGATCTTGGCGGGCCACCCATTGACTTCTATGGGGCAGGGGGATGTCAGCGGAGATGTGTCCTCTGACACCCGCCTGCCATCCTATCCAATAAGATCCGCTCAAAACAGACGTATGGTGATCGCTCGCCATCCGTCCAGCGGATCGGATGAAAACAGCCAGGCGGATCACTTTAGTCCGATCTGCAATGGGGATCTACAATAGAGTAGAGCGGAGCTCTGACAGGTCCCTCCCTGGAGAGTGAGCGGAGACGAACCTGTCATCCGCCGGCTCAGCGGGGATCAAAGGAGCGATCTCCCACTGAGCTGGCAGAGTCTGCTTAGCGGATCTGCCCCGTGTGAAAGGGGCCTTAGTGTGTTGAATGCCTACTGCATACTTTGCTTCAGTGTCCCGGGCACTGTGGTATCATGTGAGGTGGGAGGGAGATTGGGGTGATTTGTGTTGGAAGGTGGAATTTGGGGGGTGGCAAGGGGTAAATATTATTCTAATTTTGGGGGGGGGGGTTGCTAAGAGTGGTGATTTAGGAGGATTTTTTTGAGAGGGGGGAAAGAAGATTTGTGCTAGGAGGGGGGATTGAGGGGTATTTGTGCTGGGAGGGAGGTTTTAGTGTGGGGGGGATATGTACTAGGGTGGGAAATTTTAAGGGTAGAGGATTTTTGCTTGGGGTGGGATGATTTTTTTTGGGGTGGAGGGCATTTGAACTGGGGGATTGGGGGGGGGGTGTGCAATGATTTGTGCTAGGAGGGGGGATTTCTGCAGGGGTGAATTTGTACTGGGAGGACGGGAAATTTATGCATAGGGGGTAAGCATGCAGATTATTAGGGCTCATTTTTTTTTGTGGGAAGATTTCTGCTGACACATAATGATCATATATCTTGGGAGGGGGATGGGGGGTGCAGTTTGGCATGTTTGCCCTGGGCTTTAGATTACCTTGTCCCGGCACTGCATACAAGCAACCTCCCCCACCGCGATATTGTATTCTGATAGCAGGGACCCCCCCCCCCACGAAAATACTGATCTGTGCTGCAGCCATTGGCTGCAGCACCTGATCAAATGCTGGTCAAACACCAGGACCACTCAACAGAAAGATTCCCATGGATTGAAAATAAAATAAACTGCATTTTTGCTTGCACGTGATTGGATGATGGAAGTCAGCAGAGATTCTTCTCATTTACAAAGCTCTGGAGCAACTGCACTTGCAGAGTGCACAGTCTATTTGCCTTTAGTAAATCAACCCCAAAGTATCTGCAGTCCAGAGCATTACCTCTTTTTTCTTTTCTATCTCCGGCTCCCCTGGCTCCGTTGACAGATGGGTCTCCATCAGAGCCTTCTCAATTATTGATATCTCTCCTTGATGTGACCTCATCTCCTAAATGAAGGAAGGTTTCTGTTAGAGACATGCCAGGATGAAGGAACACATTCAGCAAATCGCCTAAAAGGAAAACTGCCAGGAAAAAAACAAGGAAGATTTGGGTGATTTGGGTCAGTGACTTGAAGTACTAAAGCCAGATGATTAGACTAGCAGCCAGGCAACTCTACAGGAAATTTCTACAGGAGGCCAGAAAACACGGCCCATGAGATTCACTAATGGTAGATTTCCATAAAATGATGGTCTACCTAAAAAGTGCAAGATTGGAGGTAGGTAGTTTGGACCATGTGTAGCACTACCCCCGCAGGGGCTGCTGGCAACTGGCTTCAATATACCTGCACGCATTTTCCACTTGCATCTGAACACAAGAAATCATTCCCTGGGCTTGTTTTTTAAAGGGTAATAACTTGGATGGGGTAGAGGGGTTATGGCATGCCCAACTTGACTGAAACAACAGATGGGGACAACTTCCTTCCTATGTACAGAGAAAAGATCAGACTGTTCTCCTTCCTGGGACCAATCAGTCTTTAAAGAGGAGCTCCAGACTCCTTCAGAAATGTTTTTAAGTCAGCAGCTACTGTAGCTGCTGACTTTTAATATTAGGACACTTAACTGTTCACGAATCCAGTGGGGTCTTCACCAGAGCCGATTTTTGATTCGGCTCTCCGGTGCTGCCGCCGCCATTTTGGCCTTGTGGCTTCACGGCTGGTTCCCTACTGCACTTGCGCTGCGCTTTGTGAATAGCTCGGCGGCAGGGGAAAGAGGAGGAGGGCCAAACTTCCGGCTGGCCAAGTTCCCTGAAGTATGCAGATCAGAACCTTCTGTCCTCAGCTCACTAACTTCCAGAAGCTTCTACCACCTTCTAGATCCAGGGGGAGGTACCAGAGACCTGCCTCTGTAGAGCCATCCTGCCTGAACTGCGGTAACCCGACTCAGTTACAGACTCACATAACTTACCATGAGTCATAAGCTTAAAGTGATTGTAAAGCTTTATGTCATGACATGTCATGCTTACCTCCAATGTGTAGCTCGTTTTGCACAGAGTGGCCCCAATTATTGACTTCTGGGGTCCCTCAGCGGCTCTCGCAGCTCCTCCTCTAATCAGATAACACCCTAGGAGAAGAGCTCTCCTGGGGGGTTACCTTGCGGGCACGCCCCCGAGTCTATCATTCGGCGTGCATAGACATGAATGTCGGACTTGGCCCCACCCCCCAGCACCGGAGTCATTGGATTTGATTGACAGCAGCAGGAGCCAATGGCTGGGCTACTATCAATCTATACAATCAAGAGCCGAAACCCTGTGCAGAGAGGGACAGCACGCCTCTGCTGAGTGAATGAAGGGGCTCAGGTAAGTAAAACGGGGGGGGGGGGGTGGGCTGGGGGGCCGGTCACTGCCAGAAGTTTTTTCACCTTAATGCATAGGATGCATTAAGGTGAAAAAACACGAGGGTTTACAACCCCTTTAAATTTACCTACACCAACACTAGTAGCACACTAGAGGTCGCTACACATGTAATACATACCTTTTCATATTCCTCTTTACTTTTTCTCAAGGCTGCTTGGATCTGTAGTTCTTCCTCTGGATCAGGAGCTGTCGGTTCTTTTACCTGCAAAGAAAAATATAAATAATAAGCTCAGCAAATTTTCTAAGTAGCCACATATCATAACACCAGTGCAATTAAAAAATAGCAGGGGAGTATTTGTTGTATTTTTTTTATCAAATTTTTATTATTTGTAATTTTACAAATAATTATGTGACAAAATAAAAAAAACTTCTAAAAAAAGACCTGAAGACAGAAGGTACAAGGTGGGGGGGGGGGGGGGGGGGAGGAGTATTTTAAACGTCTCTTATACCATTGAAAACTTTTTTGCTTTTCTATCTATTTGATAAATGCAAAAAAAAAAAACGTCTGCGCTTGCCAGAAATTGTGTTAGCTGATACTCTCCTGTGCTTTCTGCCTCGTGACTGTTAATAGTTACATGAGAATTTTTTGGAGAGAACAGGGCCGCCATCAGGGAGGTGCAGACCATACACTTGTAAGGGGCCCCAGCGTCTGGACGGAGCCTGGTCAACTGGCAGGGATGTGAGAAGGCAGGGGCGGGTGCAGAGGAGCTCTGTGGATGCTCCTATATATATGTGTGAGTCAGCACTAGGGATGGGCTATCTGTTCGAGTCGAAAATGAGTTTGACTCGAACATTGGCTGTTCGCCCGTTCGCCGAACAGCGAACAATTTGGGGTGTTCGCGGCAATTTCGAAAAGCCGCGGAACACCCTTTAAAAGTCTATGGGAGAAATCTAAAGTGCTAATTTTAAAGGTTAATATGCAAGTTATTGTCAAAAAAAGTGTTTGGGGACCCGGGTCCTGCCCCAGGGGACATGTATCAATGCAAAAAAAAGTTTTAAAAACGTCTGTTTTTTCGGTTTTGCTTAAAGTGAAACAATAAAAGTGAAATATTCCTTTAAATTTTGTACCTGGGGGGTGCCTATAGTATGCCTGTAAAGTGGCACGTGTTTCCCGTGTTTATAATAGTGCGAGAGCAAAATGACATTTCTAAAGGAAAAAAAAGTCATTTAAAAGTGCTAGCGCTAGTGCCTGCTATTAATGAATTGTCGGTCCCGACAATACACATAAAAGTAATTGCAAGTCATTGAAGAAAAAAAAAAATGGCGTGGGGTTCCCCCCAAAAATCCATACCAGACCTGAATTTTAAGGGGAAATCCGTGCCAAAATAAAAAAAAAAAATGGTGTGGGGTTCCCCCAAAAATCCACACCAGACCGTTATCAGAGCACGCAACATGGCAGGCAGCAGGAAAAGAAGGGGGGACGAGAGAGCGCCCCCCCCCCTCCTGAACCGTACCAGGCCACATGCCCTCAACATGGGGAGGAGGGCCTCATCCCCACAACCCTTGACTGGTGGTTGTGGGGGTCTGTGGGCGGGGGCTTATCGGAATCTGGAAGCCCCCTTTAACAAAGGAGACACACAGATCCCGCCCCCCTATGTGAATTGGTAAGGGGTACATTGTACCCCTACCATTTCACAAAAAGAAAGTGTCAAAATGTTAAAAAACCATAGGAGATGGCTTGGGACAAGTCCTTTATTAAAAATAAAAAAATAAAAAAGAGATTCCAGCGATGTAATCCAATAAATCCATGCTCCTACTGCAGCGATGTAATCCAATTCTCGATCTCCAGCGATGGATGATCTCCAGCGAGGATCATGCACAGGATCCTGCCTCCACCGGAGGCACCCAGCCATTGACACGGCGCTAGCTTGACAGCTCTTATGTAGCTCAGGGCGGGGCCACCCGTTACGTGATCCTGTCCCCCTCTGACAAGGGGAAACACCAGGGTTTCCCAGTGACGTGTATGGGTGACCCCGCCCCCCTCTGATGCAACGGGAATCCTGCAGCATACAATAGAGCTGAGGCTGTCAATCACAGTCTGTGAGCTGGATGTCCCTCTCCTGTCACCTTTTTTTTCTTGGTGTCAGGAAAACTTGACAGAAGTGTTTCATGCTGATAGCAGAAGAATGAAGCAGCAGATAAGGATGACACTTTGGGGCTGATTTACTAAAGGCAAATAGACTGTGCAGTCTGCAACTGCAGTTGCTCCAGAGTTTAGTAAATGAGGTAAAGCTTCACTTTGCAAAGAACACCCAATCACGTGCAAGGAAATATTTAAAAAAAAATGCATTTTTGCTTGCTCATGATAAGCTGATAGAAGAAGTCAGCAGAACTTTTACTCATTTACTAATCTCTGGAGCAACTGCATTTGCAAAGTGCACAGTCTATTTGCCTTTAGTAAATCAGCCCCTTAGTGCTCCTAACTGAGACAAGTAAACACTATAGAAGGATATGCTTTGTTAATATTACATGTCTGAGGTTTACAACCACTTTAAAAAAAGAAAACCAATGCAGCAACCACATCTGACTGGTAGGCAGCAATATATTAACATTTTGTTTTTGGTTTAGATGTCCTTTAATACTTTTTACCTACCTCAGTCCTGAAGGAGTGTCATTTTGTGGGTGGTGTGGCAAAAATCAACAAACACTGTACAGGGGCTCAAGAACCATCACCATCACCACTTCTTCACGGAGCGCCACCCATGCCTCTGGTGAATTCACTGGCTGTCTCCATAACTCTTGTTGGAACGGTACAAAAAAAAATCTTTATCAGCAAAGTTCTGGAACTTACCTTTTCAGCCTCTTCTCTGCTCATAGCCAGGGCAAGCTGTAGCTGGAGTTCCTCCTCTCCTGAGCTCTGAGGCCTGGCTTGTTCTATTTCTGTAGCAGGTGTTGAGCTTTCTGAAGCTTTAAAAAAAAAAAAAACATACGACGTGTTGATCAAAGCTTTAAGAGTAGCCATAGCCCTGACAGATGCTATTGAGTCCAATCTAACCAGGAGAGGACTAGACTGTGGGGGGCATTTGCCCCATCCAGGCCAGTCGGAAAATATATGTAAGGCTGGTGGCCCTAAGTGCAGATACTTCTCCTTAAACCTTAATTAGAGCAGGACCCGCAGTCAGTAACAGCTGATTTTATATAGCCATCATATAGAGCAGTGGTCTCCAAAATGTGGCCTGGGGGCCAGATGCTGCCCTTTACTTGGTTTTATCCGGCCCTTGGGAAACTTATTAATTCACTGATACCAACAATGGGGAATAATTCCCCCTGCTGACACCAATGAAGGGGTCACATTTCCTCCCAATGGCACCAATGATGGGGCATAATTCCTCTCACTGACACCAATGAAGGGGGCACATTTCCTCCCAATGACACCAACAATGGGGCACAATGATGTAATGGATGGGACACAATTCCTCCCACTTGCACCAATAATGGGGTGCAATTACTCTCTGAAACTAACAATGGGGAATTATTTTTCCCCACTGACGTTGGGACCTTTTCTACTCCTACTTGCCGCAGTGCGGCCCTCCTGAAGTCTGAAGGACAGTAAACTGGCCCTTTGTTTAGAAAGTTTGAAGACTCCTGATATAGAGCAGCCTTTCTCAACCTTTTTACCCTAGTGGTCTCCAAACCAAGGCCTTTTACTTGCATTTATTTGGCCCTTGTGGCAATATTTCATCCTCTGACACCAACAATGATGCATAATTCCCCCCACTGACACCAACGAAAGGGCACAATTCCTCCCAATGACACCAAAGATTGCGGTACAGTTCCTCCCAGTGACACCAACGATGGGTCATCATTCTTTCCACCCAATGGCACCATCGATGGGGCACAATTCCTCCCACTGACACAAAAGGGCATTTGTTTACTCCCACTGATGCTAGGACATTTTCCACTTCCAATGGCCACAGTCCGGCCCCCCTAAAGTCTGAAGGACAGAAAACTGTCCCTTTGTTTAGAAAGTTTGGAGGCCCCTGCCCTAGAGGAACCCTTAAAATAATAATCCGGGTTCTACAACTCATGATAGATTAACGTGATCCATACGTTGAAGAACGTTTTAACTAAAAGAATATATGATATGGCGTACCTAGCAAATCTGATACCCAGACAGATCATTTTGTTACCAATGCCCTACCAAATTATTCAGTAATGTTCTTGCAATAAATGATACGTGCAAAAAGAAAGGTAGACAGTAAAGTAAAAACTGTGGTGTCGTCTAACATTAGTGGTCAGTGTAGGAGTGACCCCTTTCATTAGTAGTGGAAAATCCCCCGCTTACATTGGTGATCATTGCTCACCACTTAAGGAACCCCCTAGAAACCTCAGGAGGAACCCTAAAGTCCCATAGAACCCTTTGTTGAGAAACACTAATATAGGGATCTGCTTCCTGTTCAGACCTGTGGTCACAGCCCTTGGGAAAGTAAAGTCTTCCAGTACTGACTTCTTTTGTAGCTCTGAGATGTTATGCCACCAAGTGCAGAGCTCGAGTTCCATGATATGTATTACATCAGAAGTTCAACTTAAAAGGGTTAGTTCACTTGTAGGGGCATTTTACACAAAGCCCCTTTTGCACTGCAGTATCTCAAGCACATTACAATCCACTATTTGGCTCTTTAAAAAAAGTGCATCTTTGTCATTCCATACCTGCAGGCCATACATAGCCTGTCCCCAGATGGCAGAACAAGCGTGTAGGCAGGTCTAGTCTTTTTTCTCCACTGTAGGTGGTGCTCGTCTGCAGCAGCACTGCAGCTGGAGAGGGAGTCAAGAGGAACGGGATTCCTCTATGGTTGCCTGGGTCACTAGGGAAGCTTTTTGGTTGGATGCTGCTGCTCCTTGTGACTCTGGTAGCCATCTTGGGTCAGGCAAAGCCTATTTAAGGCCCTGCCTGACCCTTGGTGTGCATTTTGCGAGCGGGTAGAGCAGGGACAGGGATAGAACTAGTGGGAGTAAAAGGGTCCTGGAAAGGAGGGAAAGCATAGGGATCTCAATTGTCTGGACATCTTCCCGATTGAGTATGAGACGGCCAGGCCACATTCTCTCCCGCTCAACAGGCGCAATCAGTTCAGCTGAAACCTGCTTTCTGCATACTGTGCAATCTGTGAGTGTTCCCAGTGGGGCTGCCTTCTCTCTGGATTTACTGTAAACTGTTGTTGGCAAGTTCCTTGCATCATACTGGGACTGGGTGTGTTATTGCCATCGCACCATGCTGCACCCCACCTACAAGCGCACTTCCAATATTGAACAAGCATGAGCCATGAGCATGCTGGCTTGTTCAAAGGCTCCACATGCACTGTGCTTAGTCTCTCCTTCAGCATCTGCACACTGCAAATGCGCAGTCAATCCTTCAGTGTTAGGTGCGTGCTTGTAACAGTGACCCTAAAGGTGAACTAACCCTTTAACTCACTTTGCTCCTAGACTTATGCCCCGTACACACGATCGGACTTTCTGACAACAAAACCGTGGAATTTTGTTTGAAGGTTGTTGGCTACAACTTGTCTTGCATACACACGGTCACACAAATGTTGGCCAACAATTACGAACGTAGTGACGTACAAGACATACAGCGAGCCGATAAAAAGGAAGTACAATAGTCATATGATATCTCCATTACGAATGCCAGTTTTACAAGACCGAGCGCTTCTGGCTCGTACTTGATTCTGAGCATGCGTGGACTTTTGTGCGACGGACTTGTGTACACACGATCGTAAAGTCCAACAACAAAAATTTGTTGGCAGGAAATTTGAGAACCTGCTATCCAACATTTGTTGGTGGAAATTCCAACAACAAATGTTCGATGGAGCATACACACGGTTGGACTTTCCGCCAAGAAGCTCAAATCCAACATTTGTTGTCGGAAAATCTGATCGTGTGTACGGGGCATAACAATATATTAACCATTATTTCATGGGGGTAATAGGATATATGCCTTTTATACAGGACTACCTTTGAATCAATACAATCCACCAATCAAATGACTGTAAAGTAATGCTGTGTACACACGATCGGACTTCTCGTCAGAAAAAGATATGATGGCTTTTCCGACGGGATTTTGCTCAAGCTTGTCTTGCATACACACGGTCACACAAAAGTTCTCTGAACTTTCGACCATCAAGAACGCAGTGACGTACAACACTACAACGAGCCGAGAAAATGAAGTTCAATGCTTCCGAGCATGCGTCGAATTGTTTCCGAGCATGCGTAGGAATTTTGCGCATTGGAATTGCTACAGACGATCGCATTTTCGAATAGGAACTTTTTCCGACCGAAAAATTGAGAGCATGCTCTCAATCTTTTGCTGACTGGAATTCGGCCAGCAAAAGTCCAATGGAGCATACACACGGTCGCATTTTCCAACCAAAAGCTCTCAGCCGTCCTGTGTACGCGGCATAAGAGAAACAGAGTCATGTGACTGCTCTCAGTGGCTGACTCTTCAGTCCTGCTGTTGGATTTTTCCAAAAATGTCCAGTGGTGGTCAAACTTGGATGAAATGGTATTGAAATGGTTGAATGCAAATGGTATTTTCTTTGGTTTTGTGTTGTCCCTCTTGTTTTGCAGTCAAAGCCTGCAATACAATGGGGAGCATCGATAGTTTCCAGAAACTATTAGATGAGCACCTGAACGACCGCAACATACAGGGATATACAATGTAATACTGACATATAATCACACACATAGGTTGGACTTGATGGACTTGTGTCTTTTTTCGACCTCATCTGCTATGTTAACTATGTTAAGCCAATGGCACACAAGTACCTAATGCCAAATATGGCCCTTGCCATTGAAAAAAAAATTGATTACCATATCCACTAAGTTTAAATAAATAGGGGGATTGAAGCGCCTCACTGCGTGGTCAATGAAAAATAAATAATATAACCCACATACAGAATCACATAAACAATCACATAATAAATCGCATAAAAAAATCGCATTAAAAAATTCACCTCCTGTGCAATGAGAGTGCAGCTAAAATAAGTGACCACACGTGTTAAACTAATAAATACCTAGTGTCACAGTGTCAGCTGTTAAAAATAAATATATAGTGAAATGTTAAACCAGAAGATTCACCATAAATACATGATGATTATTTATCCAGTGATTAGAATTAGCCATATTGATAATATAATATAAATACGTGATAGAACAAGATAGCCAATTCAAATGGAAAATAAAATGTAGTCCCAGTGTTAAAAGTTCTAAAATTGCTTAATTGGAGTACTCGCTTGTTAATACACAGTAATAATACTGCAGTACACAGCCAATACTGACAGACTGTACAGTGCGTCCTAGGCTCCTCCCATGCGTTGCGTCACCGTCACGTGACTTACTCAAGGATACCAAGGTATCCTTGAGAAAGTCACGTGACAGTGACGCAACGCGTGGGAGGAGCCTAGGACGCACTGTGCAGTCTGTCAGTATTGGCTGTGTACTGCAGCGATCCTGCTCTCATCCTTGGCGGCTGACTGCTATTCACATCTGCATATGCCTTTCCTATTATGGGCGCACGTGAGTGGAACTCATAGCATGTTTGCTGGTGTACCATATTTTACAGAGCATTGCGCAATGAAATATTTCTTCTCATTTTGCTTTACATATGATTGCTGGCGCTGAAAACCACATCTTATGAGGTTGGAGCTGATTGACACCATTGTTCAGGATTAACAAGCGAGTACTCCAATTAAGCAATTTTAGAACTTTTAACACTGGGACTACATTTTATTTTCCATTTGAATTGGCTATCTTGTTCTATCACGTATTTATATTATATTATCAATGTGGCTAATTCTAATCACTGGATAAATAATCATCATGTATTTATGGCGAATCTTCTGGTTTAACAATTCACTATATATTTATTTTTAACAGCTGACACTGTGACACTAGGTATTTATTAGTTTAACACGTGTGGTCACTTATTTTAGCTGCACTCTCATTGCACAGGAGGTCAATTTTTTTATGCGATTTTTTATGCGATTTATTATGTGATTGTTTATGTGATTCTGTATGTGGGTTATACTATTTATTTTTCATTGACCACGCAGTGAAGCGCTTCAATCCCCCTATTTATTTGTACATGTGTAGTGATTCTGAGCACTTTTTATTGATAGCAGCCTCACTTATTTATTTGGTTTTTATTTGATTTTTGGAGATTAGTTTTATCTATAATAACCCTCACAGCGCTTTGTGGTTTTATTTATACACAATATCCACTAAGTTACCTTCATTGTAGCGTATCCTGTGTCTGTTGTCCATGGCTGCAGTTACTTGCGACATTCTTTTCCTTGTTGTCATAGCCTGGGCCCTCTCCTGCTTAAGCCTTTCCTCATCCTTCAGCAGAGCTACGATCACCTTGGCCTTCTCCCTCACATTAATCCCCTGGTCTCTCCCATCACGGTCGAAGAACTGAAAGTCTTTCAAAGTCTGCACAGCGATGACATTTTCCTGACACTCCTGGACCACCTTGTTCGATCCATTTTTGACCAAGTAGTCCAGCAGGGTCAGACCTTTATACACATGGCGCCAGTTCTTTCCATTGTCATTCAGCCTCCTCCAGACCATCATCATAACCTCTGGGTATATTTCTGTGCTGTAAGTCATTTGAGCTATTTCAGACATGAGAGTGGCAGAAGGACCCCAGGGGTCATTTGAGGTGGCTTCTCGCACCTTCACTTCGGCATCAGAGTAGTTATGAACGATATTCTTTACTTGGCGACGTATGGAGGAGGTTGCCATCTTGGAGGTGGCACGTGCCTATGAAATAGTAGTATTCGCCCTGACAATAAAAGTCTGTTTTCCGTGTCCGTTGAGGGTTTTGAATATCTGTAAAATAAAAAATAAAATTTTGATTGCAAGATACATCTTTTTGCATATTCAGTATATTGCATATACAGTATACACTATATTGGCAAAAGTATTGGGACGCCTGCCTTTATACGCACATGAACTTTAAAGGCATCCCAGTCTTAGTCCGTAGGGTTCAATATTGAGTTGGCCCACCCTTTGCAGCTATAACAGCTTCAACTCTTCTGGGAAGGCTGTCCACAAGGTTTAGTAGTGTGTCTATGGGAATGTTTGACTATTCTTCCAGAAGTACATTTGTGAGGCCAGGCATTGATGTGGGGTGGGAAAGCGTAGCTCGTATTTTTTTATAAATTTAGGCCAATATGTATTCTGCTACATTTCTTTGGTAAAAATAACCCAAATCAGTGTGTATTATTTAATCTATGTGAAAGTTATTATCAATTAGTCCTGATGTACTAATTTCTTGAGGCCCTAAAATGCGTGCGAGGACAGTACACATACCCCCAAATTACCCCTTTTGGAAAGTAGACAGTCCAAGGTATTTAGTATGGGGCATGGTGAATTTTTTGTTATTTCTTACGCACAGCATAGGCATACTTATATTTACACCCCAAAACACATTCTGCTACTCGTCTCGAGTATTAGGATACCACATGTGTGAGACTTTTCCACAGTCTGGCCATATAGAGAGGCCCAAAATTCAAGGAGCAACTTCAGGCATTCTAGGTGCATAGGTTACACATCCAATTTCTGGACTACCTATCACATTTTTGGAGACCCTGGAGCACCAGGACAATAGACACTGTAACTGATGTGGCAATATGACTGATGTGGTGGTGATCAGGCACACTGTAACTGGTGTGTTGGTAATTAGGGACAATATTTATTTATTTATTTATTTTAGGTACTTATATAGCGCCATCAATTTACGCAGCGCTTTACATATACATTGTACATTCACATCAGTCCCTACCCTCAAGGAGCTTACAATCTAAGGTCCATAACTCACATTCATACATACTAGGGACAATTTAGACAGGATCCAATTAACCTACCAGCATGTCTTTGAAGTGTGGGAGGAAACCGGAGTACCCGGAGGAAACCCACGCAGGCACAGGGAGAACATGCAAACTCCAGGCAGGTAGTGTCGTGGTTGGGATTCGAACCAGCGACCCTTCTTACTGCTAGGCGAAAGTGCTATCCACTACACCACTGTGCCGCCCATACACCACTGTGCCGCCCATATGATGACTGTGTTGTCCTGATCAGGGACACTGCTCCTGGTGCAGTGGTGATTAGGGACGTTGACTGATGAGAGTATGTAAAGAAAAAAAAAACTAAATAATTTTTTTGCAAATATATACAGTATATATATATATATATATATATATATATATTTTTTTTTTTTTTTACATACTGTCACCAGCGATCGCTGATTGTCTGTGTCCGGTGAGCACAGCGGGTCATCGATCCCACCGCTGTGAGCTCTACAGACGAAGGGGCCCTGCGTGGCTCCGAAATGTTGCTGTATGTTTATTATGCGGCCATAAAAATAAAGCTTTGGAGCCTTTTGAGGAATCCTTGGTGTGCTGATGACATTTCTTTACTCTATAGAGAGGGGGTACATCCATCGGCATCAGCACTAGGCATGTGCAATTCGTTTCCTTCCAAATTCGTTTTTTAACTAATTTCGACAAATTCGTTAATTCGGAAATATCCGAATTAACGAAAATACATTTGTACATTCGTACATTAGTAAATTAGTGAATTCGGAAATTTGGAAATCTGAAATAATAATTAACTAATAATAACTTAACTACTATTACTAGTAACTATTAAATTATAGGTATTGTAATTTCCTTTCAAATTTGGCTGTCAATAGGTTGAAATGTATAGTTAAGGTAGGTTAAAATGTAAAACCAATGTTTTTTTTTTTTTGTTTTAGATAGAGTAAGTAATAGTTATAAACCCCATCAGGTTATTTTTTGTTGTCTCGGTTCTGTTGGGGAGATTACCCTTTACTTGCAACAGGAAGAGGAGGAAATCTCCCAAGAGTGAAATTCCCCTCTGTTACAGGTATCACCAGAACAGGTGTCCCCATTGGATGATTTACCCTAATCTCTTATTCTGTTTACAACTCCATGGCTTCTTTCACACTAGAGTCAGACTTTTCTGCCCTCTGAAAAGCAATCCGCAGTGGATCGATTTTCAAACTGTAGTTGACAGCCCATTTACAGGCACTCAAGAGCCTACACTGCACACCTTTTGATCCCCACAGAGATCTTGTCTATCCCAGTAGGGATTTTACAATGAACTACCGTGCTGCAACTGACAAAGCTGCTTTTGGCAGACAGTTGCAGCATGGTCCCACTGCCTTCAATGGACGCGTTTTATAGATGGCGCCACCTCTCAGACTAGACATGTTGCCACATAGGGGTCACGGCAATGTGAACTTATCCCTGTGACCGCCATATAAATTTGATGGTAAGCGGTCAGGGGACAGTAGAAGCGCACATCAACCAAGTGTTTTTAACGCCCCTCTGCTGCCTGTGGCCTAAAATTGTGAATTTCCTCCCTGTACCAGAGTCAAAGGTCACCGAAAAATAGCCTAAATCTGCCCAAAGGGCAACAGTAAAAAACATGACATACACTATAAATGAATGCAAGGTGATCCGACACGTGATACCGCGCCATGTACATCATGACTGCACTTGTTTGGACTCGTTAGGCTACTTTGTCACATATAATAGAGGGAATGCTGCAATCACGTTCAATTAATATTTAAAAGTTATTTTAATAATAGAGCTTAAACAATGAGAGTAATCAGTATTGCTTCTTGTCAGACGTCATGGGTTGTGCGTGTCAAAGTGGACCTATCATTAAAATGAATCAGCCAGGAATATATTAGCATTACCAAATCACATTAATACTTTGTGTAAAGGATGTACGGGTTGTTTGCCATGAATAAAACCGTTGTGGAGTCAACCTGATGACTCCACAAATGTTACTAAACCCCGGACCCTGCGTTCACTATATCTGGTCTCCCACAGTACACAGAACATGGAAATGCAATTATTTTAGTAAATATAAACGGCTAAATACCTTTTCTCATCAGCAGTATATAGCAGTCTTGTGACGTCTATCAGTGTCTGGTTAAAGCTTGTAGGAGGAGTTTTCATTCTACTCTGACTGTTTAATCTTAAACTACGTAGAGGGTTCTTTATTGTAAGAGCGGCAAGGATGTGGAATTTCCTTCCACAGGCGGTGGTCTCAGCGGGGACCATCGATAGTTTCAAAAAATGATTAGATAAGCACCTGAATGACCGCAACATACAGGGATATACAATGTAATACTGACACATAATCACACACATAGGTTGGACTTGATGGACTTGTGTCTTTTTTCAACCTCACCTACTATGTAACTATGTCACTATATGACTGTCCTATGAGGCTGCAGGACCCCTGACCCTCTGTCTGGACAGTTCTGATTGGCCCTGTGCTGAACACATGCACCCTCCCAAGAAAAAAAAAAAAACTCTAGCAATACACACCAAACTGAGCATGTGCAGGGTGACTCCAAAAGCTCTGTTTTATCAGGAGATGAATTGGGGACAGTGGAGGAAGGGGAGGATCAGAGAAGACAGGATCAAACAGCCTTTTTACACAATGCAGAGGATTAACCCCTTAGGTTCCACAGTGAGTATAACAAGCATGCTTTACTGCATATACAGACTAATTTTACTGTTGTGGGTTTAGTAAAGCTGAACCTGAAGAATGAATATTGCACGCTTGCATCAGCCCAGCTTGGCAGTAAGTTTGTATATACTATACCTGAGGGGCACCGGGGAAGCTGACAACCACTGTAGTAGCTGATGCTACTACAGTAATGGCCGCAGTCTTCCAGGTCCTTTGGCTTCCCTTCTGCACACTGACCACAGGGGATCGCTTGCTTGATACTGTCGCCATTCACACAACACCATGTATTTTTTTCAATAAATACAAATCATTCTCTGATTGGATGAGGTGCAGAGGAGGTGCGGTGTCAGCGCTCCCTCACCACTCCTGCCTTCTTTGCATCCAGTGCTAACGGGTATGGGAGAGCATGCAAACTATTCTGTAACAGTGCTCATGTCTAGTAGCCAATCAAAAGTTCCAAAAGCTGTCACATGAATGAGAGAGTGAGGTCACCACCCCCCTTAGTGTGGAACACCTGCCAACACTGAGGGTTTTAGTACCGGAGGATGGCGAGGGAGCGCTGGTAAAGGGTTTGGGATGGGAAATGGGGACCTTTTGCAAGACACTGAATAGGCAAGGTGACAACATCTTTTTAAAATGAACATTCAGGCTTTAAAGCGGTTATAAACCGAAAAGCAACCAATTATTATATTGCAGCTTAACAATTCTTGGATATGATGGCTGTATTAGTTTTCCCATTTAAGCTTTCTTTCTTTCTTTTTCACCTTGTGATCCTGCCAATAAGTCTGTTGTATTTCAAAAGAACAAGCAAGCTGTCCTGCAGATGTAGCAGTTAGAGGGATAAGACAAACCATTTACCACCGATCTACAGATGTTCCATAGTAAGCTTATGGGTGATGTCACTGCCCCGGCATTGCAGATGTTGTTGCCGCTCTCTCCTTTCTCCTGAAGCCGGCGCTGAGAGTTGATCACATGAGCAGACTGGAGCGCCCTTAGATTAGGTAACTTTAGACATCTTTTCTTTACAGGATAGTTAGCATACTATATTCTCAAAAGTATTGGGACACCTGCCTTTGCACGCACATGAACTTTAATAGCATCCCAGTATTAGTCTGTAGGGTTCAATATTGAGTTGGCCCACCCTTTGCAGCTATAACATCTTCAACTCTTCTGGGAGGCCTGTCCACAAGGTTTAGGAGTGTGTCTATGGGAATGTTTGACCATTCTTCCAGAAGTGCCATTGTGAGGTCAGGCACTGATGTTGGTGTTCTGTTGGGTTGAGATTAGGACTCTGTGCAGGCCAGTCAAGTTCCTCCACCCCAAACTCGCTCATCCATGTCTTTATGGACCTTGCTTTGTGCACTGGTGCACAGTCACATTGGAACAGGAAGGGGCCATCCCCAAACTGATCCCACAAAGTTGGAAGCATGAAATTGCCCAAAATGTCTTGGTATGCTGACACCTTATGCCGTGTACACACGACCGGACTTTTCCTCAGAATAGACTCCGATGGTCTTTCCGACGGAGTTCCGCTGAAACGCTCTTGCCTACACATGATCACACCAAAGTCCGGTCGTTTAGAACGCGATGACGTACGACGGGACTAGAAAAAGGAAGTTCAACAGCCAGTAGCCAATAGCTGCCCTTGCGTTGATTTTGGTCTGTCGGAATAGCATACAGACAATCGGTTTAACTGATAGGAACTGATTCTGACGAAAAGATTTGAAACATGTTCTATTTCTAGGTCCGTCAGAATTTTAGAAAGAAAAAGTCAGATGAAGCCCACACCCTATCGGAATGTCCGACGGAATGATTCCGTCTGACCTTTTCTGCTGGAAAGTCCGGTCGTGTGTACGCGGCATAAGGAGTTCCCTTCACTGGAACTAAGGGGCCAAGCCCAACCCCTGAAAAACAACCCCACACCATAATTCCCCCTCCACCAAATGATTTGGACCAGTGCACAAAGAAGGTCCATAAAGACATGGATGTGCGAGTTTGGGGTGGAGGAACTTGACTGGTCTGGACAAGGTCCTGTCCTCAACCTGATAGAACACCTGTGGACAGCCTTCCCAGAAGAGTTGAAGCTGTTATAGCTGCAAAGGGTGGGCCAGCTCAATATTGAACTCTGCGGACTAAGACTGGAATACTCAGTACCCAATACTTTTTTGACAATATAGTGTATATAGCTTAGAATGGGGGTGGGAGAAGGTTTAAGCTTAGTATTAGCCTGGACATCTAAGTCCCAGAGGGTAAACCGCTGTTTGTGTATACATAATTTGAGTTATCAGGGATGTGGTACGAATAAATGTTAAGGCACTCTGAGTACAGAGATCTACAATATTAATATATTGTTATATACACCTCTTATGTTTTCTGGGGGGCTGCATTAGGTCAGGGAAGACCCGATCCAAGCCTCTATGTATCTCTGCAGTATTGTATGTACTTATCCGACTCTCATCGATTCTATGGGCCAACTCTCTGGGCACCATTTCTGATACACCTGAAGGTTTTTTTCCGTTAAATTTTCTTGGAAATTTTTTTTCTTTTTTTTTTTTTTTTAAATCAGATAGTTTTATATTGAAAACTTTTGTGACAAACAAACCCACAAAACAAGTTGAGAAGCGGTATACACTTACCAGGGTACACAAAGAATGCTATATAATGTTGTGTAATAAACTGATATCTAAAATAATTTCTTTTAATCATTTTCTAGTATACATAAATCTTACACAATATTGAACATTTTAGCAAAAAAAAAAAAAAGATCAAAGTATACCACTAGGCATATGCTGTCCATCTGGGTGTGCTTCCACTTCTTTGGTGTGCCTATCCCTGTTCTTGGGAGTAAAAAAAAAAAAAACACCCCCAGGGAGCAGGAAGAAGGTACTTTAAACCCTTCAAATGGGGTTGCGTGTTAACAACACAAAAATAAAAATTCAAAATGAAACCCAACAAAAACAAAAATCAAGTAACTAAGGTAACCATTGCATGTCACGTCTGTTTGAGTATATAAACAAGAGGTCCACACTGCTCACAGGTAAGCCGGCTTCAACAATATGATCTCCTCACTGCAGGGTGCTGAAGCAATAATGGAAGGAAAGTCTGGATGGCTTCACACCAAACTGAGATCCAAATGCCTTTATTCAAATAAAACCATGAAGAACATGAGGAGCACTACATGTACAAGCAGAGAAAGCAAGCCTTACATGTTTCGTACATGAATTATGCTTTATCAAAGCCTCTTTGTTTGAGTATATAGTTATAAGTCTATATGCTGTTGGGTACATCATTAGTAAGTTGATAGTCTGCTAGTGTAAACCTTATCCAGTATGTAAGATTACAGCAAAGTAGAAAAATTGCTTCCTCCTAAAATTCTATTGTGGACCAGTTGTAACGGAGCCAATCCAGGACTACCCAACCAGACATCCCAGATACGTTCAAATTTAAATGGGCTTCCCCTATGTGTATAAGTTAGTTTCTCTCGTATGAGAACCACATTGATGGCAGCAATCCATTCCCTGTGCAGTGGAGGTATAGCAGAGAGCCATAAGTTTTCTAGCAACGAAAAAGACTCTCGTAACAGCAGCATACATGTGTGGTTTATATAGATCTTCATCTAGCCAACCTAGTAGACAAAGTTTGGGATCTATCTTAAAGGAGAGATTTCATATTTATATCCATATTGACAGTTCCAATCACCTCAACCCAGTAACTCTTCAACTTCGCACCCCCCCCACAACATATGAATCAGAGTACCATTGTCTACCTCACATCGCGGGCATAGGGGAGTATCCCTTCTATGCCATAGATATAGTTTATAAGGAGTACAATAAGGGGCGGTCTGATAACTCATGGGGCCCCCGGGCAATAGGAAATTATGGGGCCCCCAGGCAATCAGAGATTATGGGGCCACACAGTATACACACACACAGTATACAATCACACAGTATACACATACATGTACACACAGTATACACAGACAGATGTAAAAAAAACACAGATTTATACATACTGTCCCTGGTTTTACTGAGGCTGGCAACCCTGATGGGGCCCCCTAGTGGCCCAGTGCCCGAGTGGATCAATGGTCCGTCCGCCCCTGAGATGAATAAGAGTTGGGTGAGATGCTGTGCCGAGGATAAAGGAACCTTAGGGACATTATCAAGTATATTAGGCCATTCCTCATCAGAGATACAGTATTTCCAATGTCTTCTGATCATTTAGCTCTGCTTGCAAAAGACATGGCCTTAGAAACCTGGGTCACAAAGGAGCTATATAGCAACGATATCTGTCCCTTCCTGAATGCGGATACTACCAGTTGTTTAGGAAATGTAGGGTTAGTGAATTCCCAATGGGATACCTTGGACTGGGAGGAAATGGTATGTCTTATTTGTAGGTGTTGATAAAACAATTTATTAGGTAGGCCAAATTCCTCTCTCAGAGACTGAAAATCTTTCAATATTGTACAATGATATAATTGTGGAATGTATTTCAGACCATACATAGCTCAGGATGTAAGTCCCTGTAGTTTTTGGAGTTCTCAGCAGTGACTGTTGTTGAGAATATAAGTATAATTAGTGAAGCCCAAATACTTATGAAGCACCCTGATGGTTAGACAGGGCTGCTAGTAAATATACCTGCCAGCTATAGTTGCCTCGGCCAATTGTTAGGGATCAATTGATCTCACCATAAGTTTGTAATTGCTGCACTTCCCTCTTCTGTTGCTGGGTGGCAGGGTACCTGGTGACATTAGATAAGACAAGGGCGATGCAAGGACAGATTAGGAGTATATGGCGCGTCTCTGCCAATGGGCAGGAAATTTCTTGGCCCCTTAGCCTGCTGGGAGAACCTATACTTTTGGGTGGAGTCAGGCGATCTGGGTGCTGTGCCACCTGGACGGCTGTCTGGGTGGACATGTGTTGTGCTGCCCGGGCTGCTAGGCCAGAGTTTGGGCCTATCCCGGGTACATCTGGCTGCAAGGCGTTCTGGGGGCCTATCCAGAAGCAGTAGAGCAGCATAGGGTTGGGTTTGCGGCTTGCAGTCCAACCAGAAGTGACGGTTCTGTCGGCCAGAGAACCTGTCGTGGTCGGAGGTAGAGGGGAAGCTGTTGCCACTAAGGGACCAACCACCTTGTTACCAGGGACCACAGTGAGTAGCTGAAGCAAGTACCGGAGCAGTATACTCACCAACTGGGGACAGTGAAGAATCGGGAAACTTCAGCAGGTGCCAAGCCAGGGACCCAGCCAGTGGGGTGACGCTTGAGGAGTATCTGTAGTGCCAAGCCAGGGACCCAGCAGGGAAGCAGGGGGTGAGGCTTGAGGAAGATACTAAGTAAGATGACTGGAAGAGCTCACGGGGGTTCAGTGGCAGTGAACCAGCAAGTCTAGTGAGAGAGACTGGGAGCTCAGTGGGCTGAGAATCTACAAGAAGTTATTGTAGTAGGAGTAAAGGAGTTTGTTACAACTTGTGTTAGAAACTGTTATAAGACTGTTGCCATAGGAGACAGCGCTCCTACACATGCAGATGTGGTGTCTTGCTGGATGCCTTTCCCTGCATGGCCGTCTACCTATAGAAGTCTCGGAGTCTGCTAATTAAGTGTTCTTGCATAGCAAGACCACTTACTGTTATCTCACATATATATTATTCTTATTATTATAGCCAAATTTACCACCCTAACTCCTCCCACAGTTTTTACACTACATAGACAAGTAATATACCGAAACGTGCGGATTGTTCCCGAATGGTGTGCTATTACTTTGTGGAACGTTTCGCCGAATGGTTCACGAAATATCGTCGTTTTTGCGGTGAAATTGGTCCCATAGGAATGAATGGGGAAACTAGAGTGGGAGATGACAAAAGCTGGAAAATCAGAACATGATTTCTAAACTGCCGCCACTCCCTCATTTTCAAGCCCACCTACACAAATCTTATATCAAAACGTTCAGCTATCCCTGCTGCCACTAAACATGTCCACGGCTAAGCCATAGTCCTGATAGTTTTCACAATATGACCATTTGTTTGCAACTCACGCCATCCATTGACATTCATTGAAACTACACTCTAGCCCCCTCCAAATTTGAAGGGCAATTTCTAAACTGCGACTGTGCCTTCATTTTTAATATTTCAGAGACATACTATACATCAAAATCTAGGTCTGGGTCTTGTGATTCTCACAATATAAAGATCTTCGCTGTAGGATGTATAGTTTTTAAAATACGGCCATTTGTTTAGAGGTCATTTCAGGAAATTTTAGCCATTAATCAGAGTGTACTGTTAGTGTTTGTTTTGTTGCCATGGTTACCAAAGCTTCTGTTATACACAGGGGGGAAGGTGGCTGGAGCATCTCAGCTGATTACAGAGCCCGGGGGAGGGGACAGACACACCATGTACTGATTTATAATAGAGGAATATGATGGGGCAGTTTTGATGGGGTAATTCTGATGGGGCAGTTTTGATGAAGCAGTATTTGGGAAGCATAAACAGGGCATGAGCGTTGCTAGGAAACAGTGGTTGTAAACACAAGATGCTGAGACACCCCAAATGCATGTGACTTCATCTGCTAGACTTGATAATGCTTGTAGACTCCTCCCACAGTTTTCACACTACAGAGACAAGTAATATACCGAAACGAGCGGATTGTTCCCGATTGGTGTGTTATTACTTTGTGGAATGTTTTGCCGAATGGTCCACGAAATGACGTTTTTGCGGCGAAATTGGTCCCATAGGAATGAATGGCGAAATGTTCAAAACTAGAGTGGGAAGTGACAAAAGCTGACAACCCCATGATCAGCCAAAACATTATGACCACCCCATGATCAGCCAAAACATTATGACCGCCCCATGTAAAAAAAAATATATTTTTGAAAAAAAAAAAAAATTTTGAAAAAAGTAAAAAAATAATTTTTGAAAAAAAAAAAATCATTTTTGAAAAAAAAAAAAAATATTTTTGAAAAAAAAAAATATTTTTGAAAAAAAAAAAAATTATTTTTGAAAAAAAAAAATATTTTTGAAAAAAAAATTTCTTTTAAAAAAAAAATTATTTTTGAAAAAAAAATATATTTGAAAAAAAAAATATTTTTGAAAAAAAAAAATTATTTTTGAAAAAAAAATTACTTTAAAAAAAATAATAATTTCGAAAAAAAAATTATTTTTGAAATACAAAAATTCATTTTTGAAAAAAAAAATTACTTTTGAAAAAAAAATCATTTTTGAAGAAAAAAAAATCATTTTTGATTAAAAAAAATTCATTTTTGAAAAAAAAAATTACTTTTGAAAAAAATGTTCAGCTCTTTCAGCGAATGATGGAACTTTTTTACTACTATTTATACTTTTTAAAATATTAAGCTTTTTAACACTTTTCACAGTTACTCAAGCCACTCCACCCCACCCAGTTACTCCGCCCACTCCAGTTGTAGAGGCAAGAACACTTTCACAATTTCCCCAGAAATTGTACCTTTTCTAGTTAACATTGCAACTACTAAAAGGTGTCCTGGCCCTGAACCCTCTCTCCCACAGTTCTGTTTAAGAGACAATAAATATCTTTGCAATTAAGAAGTGTCTGGCGCCCATTAATCTATTTTGCACTACATCCACCATGCCTTGTAACCCATTCTACAAAGAAGGATGTCAGCTATCTCTAACTCTAGAGGTTCTCATTAGACTAAAGGAGGTCTGGGACCTTGCTACACTTAAAGTGCTGTTTAGTTTTACACCGTAGTTTATCTATTAAGGCCAATGTTGGAAACTTAGATAAATCTTTAAATTCCCCTGCTTCTAGGCATTCCACAAGATTGTTTTTAGAGAGCAATGCTATGAGTATGCTCTGACTGGGATCAGATGACTCGGAATTAAGCCAGCCAGTGAAATGCTGCAGTTGTGCAGCTAGATAGTAATAGTATGGGTTGGGTATTGCTAGCCCTCCTGAATCCTTCAACTCCTGTAAAGTTTCCAGTTTAATACACGGGGAATGCTTCCTCCTTGGATAATGTTTTACAAGGAAGGTCGCCACATCTTTCCTCTACCCTCCCCAATTGCTCGGGCTTGGGACTCCCATACAGAACATGATAACACATTTGTATAACCAGTTTGTACACAGAAAAAAAGATTAGAGAGTAGATGTGGGACTTTACATGGAGCCTGTCATTGTAGTTAATTTATACGGATAGATGAAGTATGAGTATAATTGATTTTAATTTAATGTCGTTTACCCCTAAGGGTGGTCCATGATGTTTATAAGAGCATAATCAAGGAATAATATGATATATTCATTTATAATACAAATATGAGCATAAAATATTCATATAGTTCATAATAATGTCAAATTTATTACAAACAATCAATGGACATGATTAATACATTGATTACAGGTAAATGTATAAATCAATGAAAATTACATATTAAACATACATAAATTATAATGAATAGCAGATAGAAAATAATAATATTATTAAGATTCATGATTGGTATATAAGCTAAACTAGGCACCCTTAGTTGACAACCCGACGCGTTTCATGGCTTCTTTGCCAATCATCAGTGGTAAGATGCACATGTATGCTGAAAATTAAGTAGATAAGATGACCATTAGTCTAATAATATCTTCTAATAAAAAGGAAGTACCCGAGACAACCACAAATTGAAAATACTTACAGAATGAACTGTAAGTCATGTCATGCCCGCCATTGTTCTTTAAAGTTGCGAAGGGCCACATTCGATTTTAATTGTCTCACAATATATATGGCTGGAAAACCCGCCTTTTTTGTGACCCAAAGCACATAATATACATACAGTGGGGACGGAAAGTATTCAGACCCCCTTCAATTTTTCACTCTTTGTTATATTGCAGCCATTTGCTAAAATCATTTAAGTTCATTTTTTTTCCTCATTAATATTAATATTATTAATATTAATCTTCTTTACCTCTCTCTCCAAGGCTCTTCTCCTCCGATAGCTCAGTTTGGCCGGACGGCCAGCTCTAGGAAGGGTTCTGGTCGTCCCAAACTTCTTCCATTTAAGGATTATGGAGGCCATTGTGCTCTCAGGAATCTTAAGTGCAGCAGAAATTTTTTTTGTAACCTTGGCCAGATCTGTGCCTTGCCACAATTCTGTCTCTGAGCTCTTTAGGCAGTTCCTTTAACCTCACGATTCTCATTTGCTCTGACATGCACTGTGAGCTATAAGGTCTTATATAGACAGGTGTGTGGCTTTCCTAATCAGGCTCTAGGCTTTGTGAGGCCTTAGGCAAAACTTACACATGAGGCCCCACGGACTGGGACGCTCCGTGATGAGGCCGGTATTCCTCAGGCTGCGGGCAGTATCTGATTTGTCCGTCAGCTCCTAAGCCACAGAGTCCCAGTGGGGGTAGGCGGAGCCGCCGGCGTCAACTTAAGTGATTGAGAACAGTCAAATTAGGCGGCCGCGAGGCCCCTGTGAGTGCGAGGCCTTAGGCGACCGCCTAATTTGCCTAATTAGAGAGCCGCCTCTGTTCCTAATCAAGTCCAATCAGTATATTCTAACACAGCTGGACTCAAATGAAGGTGTAGAACCATCTCAAGGATGATCAGAAGAAATGGACAGCACCTGAGTTAAATATATGAGTGTCACAGCAAAGGGTCTGAATACTTAGGACCATGTGATATTTTAGTTT
This sequence comes from Aquarana catesbeiana, assembly GCF_042186555.1. NCBI lineage: Eukaryota > Metazoa > Chordata > Amphibia > Anura > Ranidae > Aquarana > Aquarana catesbeiana. Next base: position 215,122,810 of record NC_133335.1, read on the forward strand.
TTCTTTTTTAATAAATCTGCAAGAATGTCAACAATTCTGTGTTTTTCTGTCAATATGGGGTGCTGTGTGTACATTAATGAGGAAAAAAAAAATGAACTTAAATGATTTTAGCAAATGGCTGCAATATAACAAAGAGTGAAAAATGTAAGGGGGTCTGAATACTTTCCGTCCCCACTGTAAATATTATTAATATGTTTTTTTCGATTCCCCCACTCGTGGTTCTTGGTTGGTACAGCCTTAGTTATATTTATATTTTTAATGTATTTTTAGTTTAAGTTCATTTTTTGAACCATTATCATTAGACACATTTCTCCATCTAGCTCAGAGACCCACATTACTTTCCAGGAATTTTTTTCCCCCCATTGACCATTAATCAGCCAACCCAGTCCTTGGGTGGTGGGACAGGTTATTTAGCGCTCTCACTTCCTGGGTTGCGATGCGCTCAGGTCTCTCCCCCCTCCATCTATCACCTAAGATGGGCGGGGTTTGACCTCAGCAAATCGACATCATGCTCAAACCAGCCCCCGCCAGCGGTGCCATTAGACGCCGTGAAGTGGGAGTTTGTTCGTTTTTCATGGCACTCCGCAGTGGAGGTGGGCGGACACCCAGCAATGTACTATGTACCTCAGGTGGGAGGTTCCCCCACCTCCTATTTGCTGCTCAGACGTTGATACATGATGTTGGCGGGGACCTGCCCAGGACCAGGGGTATATCAGCTGGGACGGACTGGCAGTGCACTCTCCCACCTCTCCCGACAAGGAAAGGATTAGTTTGTATTAGAGCTGCACGATTAATCGTTAAGAATCGTTATCGCAATTTTCCCCCCGATCTTAAAAAAAAGTATTTCCCGATTCTTTCTATGCAGAGAATTCTCTCTGTTCTGCTAAAGCCGACAGCCATCAAAAGAAAGGAAAAAAAACGGGCAGTATGCCAAGAATCACAACATTCTTTAGCAGTGAAACTTAAGTATAAACATTGTAACAATTTGTCCTTTAGATCAAAGGAATACACTTTGGTGTGAAAGTGAGGGAAGTTTAACCACTTAAACACTAAACCTTTTTCTGACATTTCTTGTTTGGTGACACACACTTGCTTTCACTTGCTTTGGTGACACACACCTCACCCTCTCCTATGCACCCATACACGCCTGACCCAATATGTATTTTTCTCCCCTACTTACAGTTTTCATTCTCTCCTTTTCTCGCAGTTTTTAGTTCAAACTTCACATACCTAACACTTGTCGGGTGGATGAAATGAGTGTACGGTCCTTGGCGGCTGCCTCCCCTGGCCCTTCATCCAATACTCGGCATGGGCGGATGTTACCCTGTCTCAACCCCGGGTGAGACAGTCTATCCCAGACCACCCTATAAACCCATCGCAGGAATTGGGCATGACTTACAGTTCATTCTGTAAGTATTTTCAATTTGCGGTTGTCTCGGGAACTTCCTTTTTATTAGAAGATCCTATTAGACTAATGGTCATCTTATCTACTTAATTTTAAGCATAAATGTGCATCTTACCCCTGATGATTGGCAAAGAAGCCATGAAACGCGTCGGGTGGTCAACTAAGGGTGTCTAGTCTAGCTTATATACCAATCATGAATCTTAATAATATTATTATTTTCTATCTGTTATTCATTATAATTTATGTATGTTTAACCGCTTCGCGACCACTGCACGACAATATACGTCAGCTGAATGGCATGGGTGGGCAAAAGGGCGTACAGGTACGTCCCCTTTAAGAAGCGGCACTGCGGGTGTGCCGCGTTCTCCGTGACCGTGGGTCCAGCGGACTCAATGTCCGCCGAGTGCCTGTGGATCGTGTCAGGGAGAGGTAGAACGGGGAGATGCCTTTGTAAACAACGCATTTCCCCGTTCTGCCTAGTGTCATGACAGAGATCACTGCTCCCTGTCATCAGGAGTAGTGATCGCGGTCATGTGTGTTGAAGCCCATCCCCCCCACAGTTAGAATCACTCCCTAGGACGCACTTAACCCCTTCATCGCCTCCTAGTGGTTAACGCCTTCCCTGTCAGTGTCATTTACACAGTAATCAGTGCTTTTTCATAGCACTGATCGCCGTATAAATGACAATGGTCCCAAAATAGTGTCAAAAGTGTCCGCCATAATGACGCAGTCACAATAAAAATCGCAGGTTGCTGCTATTACTAATAAAAAAAAAATAATAATAATAAAAATGCCATAAAACGAACCCGTATTTTGTAGATGCTATAAATGTTGCGCAAACCAATCAATATACGCTTATTGCGAATTTTTTTTTTTCTTACCAAAGATATGTAGAAGAATACATACCGGCCTAAACTGAGGAGAAAAATTGTTTTTTTTATATATTTTTGGGGGATATTTATTATAGCAAAAAGTAAAAAATATTGCATTTTTTTCAAAATTGTGGCTCTTTTTTTGTTTATAGCGCCAAAAATAAAAACCGCAGGGCTGATCAAATACCACCAAAAGAAAGCTCTATTTGTGGGAAAAAAAGGACGTTAATTTTGTTTGGGTGCAACGTCGCACTACCGCGCAATTGTCAGTTAAAGCGACGCAGTGCCGAATCGCAAAAAGTGCTTTGGTCAGGAAGGGGGCAATCCTTCCGGGGCTGAAGTGGTTAATATGTAATTTTCATTAATTTATACATTTACCTGTAATCAGTGTATTATTCATGTCCATTGATTGTAATAAATCTGTCATTATTATGAATTATATGAATCTTTTATGCTCATATTTGTATTATATATTATTATATCATATTATTTCTTGATTATGCTCTTATAAACATCATGGACCACCCATAGGGGTAAACGACATTAAATTAAAATCAATTATACTCATACTTCATCTATGCGGCATAAGTGCTAACTACTAAGTCACTCTGCCATCCACTGCAGTATGATAGATGACCTATAATATCATTATAATTAGCAATCAATACATTGCAACTCTTGCTGCTGGGGGGGGGGGAGACAGGGTGAAGTTGGATTAAACTGTCGGCGCTATATAAATCCTGAATTATAATGAAAATAATAATAATAATAATTAGCTATGCCATAGCTATCGGACTAACAGGAATTGTTGTGACATCACAGCACGTCTCAGCTCCATAGAAGTCAATGAGAAAAGAAAAAAGTCCCAAGAGCTGCTCATCACACAAAACCCTTCCAGGCCACACCCCCCTGAAGTGTTTGGCCCCACCCATGGGGCTTACTCATGGGGAGAAGCTCTTACCGAGCACCATAGGTGAACCCACAGAAGGGAAAAAAATTATGGGATTTTGTTATACCAAGAAATTTGTACAAAATGTATCCAAAAATGCATGAAATATCTAAAACGCAATATTTTATTAAGAAAAAGTTAAAAAGCCCCTAAACAGACAGGGACAGTAAGTAAAGCATTGAATCAAACAGTACTCAGCCAAATGCAGGCTAGTGACTAAAAATGTACATGCATAAAATACAAATAGACAGATGCCCCAACTATAGAGAACCCCAACGTGTTTCAACTGTTTCACTCTTCCTCAGGGGGTTAGCAGCTGTTGATTCAATCTGTGTATAAGATAGCATCAGTGAATACACAATTAATCTAGATATATTGGATGTCTCCAAGGGAGGGAAGGGCAGCAGTATATACCGGTCTCTCCACTTGTCAAACCACAGCATAAGGGATATCACATGGACTCCAAGAAAGCAGGACAACAAGGAAGCCTTAATTGTTTATAATGTACCCCAAAAAAGGTGTCTTCCAATGGATCTTAAGGTAGTTAGTTCCTTCCTTATGAGAGAAATATGGTGTAACCCCACCAATGTACTACATGAAGTAGCTATCTATACGTGTGGATGGAGGAACCAGCCTGCGTGTACCTACCCCCAGCATAGAGGTGAACAAAGGCTTACTAAGCACTCTGTTGAAGGTTTACAAGTCCAAGAGATGATCAATACAGCTGCTGGGGTTAGTGCTGGACCACGGTTGTCTCTGATGATGGGACATTCCAACACTGATTGTATCTAGAACTCAAAGTTACTGAAACCAAGTGTCACAGTTAAATATAGGACACACCCCCTTCCATGTCCCCTTTAAGGAGAATTATATATAAAAAATTATTACTTAAACCCACAAGTGCTTTTTTACCACTACTATTCCTTTGTATTGGCATCAGAATTTTACAAATGCAGCAATTTAGAAATTGGATGAAAGGTTTAGCACTGGGAACACTTTTTGAAAGATAAAAAATGCATTTTATATACAACTGTATAGATCAGACCAAAATGAGAGACAAATGAGAAGGACAGAGGGACTTTGTTCCAAATCAGGGACAGTCCCTTGAAATCAGGGACAGTTGGGAGCTATGGGCTTGCCTAATTGCATATCATTCTCGCCTAAATAAGAATTAAAGAAGTGGAAGCTGGTCAAAAAAAGGTACCCACTCACCAAGAAAAAAGTGTTAGGGCACAGCGTAGGGAGTTGATTGCAGGTCCACTTTAATTATAAGTATTAAAGCTGAACTCCAACCTAGAGCTACTAACCCGCAGTGAATCACTACAAAAACCAGTTTCCTGCCTATATAAAGACTTATTCCATGAAACAAGCCTCCTGTTGTGGCCTTGCAGGAGAGCTTTGTAGGCTATGGCTTCGGGGCTGGACAGAGACGATTGGGACGACATGTGGGGGACCACGTTCCAGTATCTAGTATCTAGCAGAGATAGATTGATTCATTACAAATTCCTACACAGAATCTACCTCACCTCGGCTAGACTGGCAAAGATGTTTGGGAATCAGCACTCCCTGTGCTGGAGATGCGCTGCACCCTTAGCTAACTTCATGCATATTTTCTGGGAATGCCCACTAATTAAATCTTATTGGCAAGCCATTGCCTCCTGTATAAGGTCGGTCACCTCAATTTCTATCCCTATGTCCATCGAAGTATGTCTTTTACACTTAGTGGAGCCCTTGGCCACTACCAGGGCCATATGGACCCTTCTTACCCTGTTACTGTTCTACGCTAAAAAGCGCATTATCCTCTGTGTCACCGACCTTGGACACGGTATCAGATTAACCACACTGAGACATAACCCAAGATCCTTTGTAGATATGGTAACATGGAAGGGTAATTGTTTTGAAGGGCTGGAAGATTAGTGAGTGATTGTACAATTTGCACACTGCACAGTTGGGGATGGGCAACTCTCCTTAATTAGCCATGTCACTGTGGAGCGGAGGGGGTGAAGAGCGTAACCATCCCATGGAAGATATCTGATAGAACACGGGGGGAACAGCAGAATTGTATCCTTGTGTCATGGTAGACTGCCTCCGGCTGGAGGTAGGAACGTTTGTGTACCTGTCTGGGCAAAGTTAGGGGAGAAGGTATCACAAGTTTCTGTGATAACATTTATGTTGTATTGTTTTCCTGTAGTGTACCGGCAAGTTTGTGGCCGGTTGTAGCCCACGTTGTGTGGCTTGTTACAATATGTATTGTATAAAACAAAATAAAAATAATTTTCAAAAAAAAAAAGCTGAACTCCAGACATAAACACTGTCATTTAAATATATCCCTGAATACCCAAAAAGGATATAAATCAACCTTGTGTGCAACAAATGCCTTGTGACAATAGAAGTACATAGCCTGTATAGAGAGCAGAGCTGTGGGCCCCACCCACTACAGGCTGCCTGTAGAAAACTACAGGAGGGGGCGGAGACAAGACCAGCACCCTGCATCCCTGAGAGAGAGCAGCAGTGACCGGTCTTTTTTTATTATCATTATTATACAAGATTTATCTAGCGGCAACAGTTTGTGCACCGCTTTACAATGTAGGGGGAAGGTACAATTACAATACAGAAGGAATGGAAGGGCCCTGCTGGTGGAGCTTACAATCTAAAAGGGAGGGGGAGGTGGTACAAAAGGTAATAGCGGCGGGGGTTGGTCTGATGGAGGTGGCACAGGTACAGTTTTTAGATGGAGTTTGGTAGGCTTCCCTGAATAAGTGAGTTTTCAGGGATCGCCTAAAGGCGGACATGGTAGGGGCTGACCGGACATACCGGGGCAGTGAGTTCCAGAGGTTGAGAGGGGCTCTGAAAAATCCCGGAGCTGAGCATGGTAGGAGGTAACAAGGGAGCTAGAGAGCAGGAGGTCCTGGGAGGAGCGGAGGGGACGATTTGGGCGATATCTGCAGATGAGGTTGATGATGAAGCTGGGGGCTATGTTGTGGATGGCCTTGTATGCTGTGGTTAGTATTTAAAATTTTATACGGTGGGGTAGGAGAAGCCAGTGAAGGGATTGGCAAAAAGGAGCAGCAGTCGCGGATTGGTTAGTAAGGTGTATTATTCTAGCAGCAGCATTCATAATAGACTGATGGGAGCCTGAGTAAAAATAGGCCAGTTAGGAGGGAGTTGCAGTAGTCAAGGCGGGAAATAACCAAGGAATGAATAAGTTGTTTTGTGGTGTCGTTAGTCAGGAAGGGGCGAATTCTGGAAATGTTGCGGAGGTTGAAGCGGCAAGAGGTAACCAGTGATTGGATGTGGGGGCTGTAGGAGAGGTCAGGATTACACCCAGCAACTTTGCATGTGTAGAGTGACCAATGGTTGTGCCGTTGATCTCAATGGTAAAGTTGTGGGGAGGAGATAGGGGAGGAGGAAATATTACAAGCTCAGTTTTAGAAAGATTAAGTTTGAGGAAATGGTGTGACATCCGTTCTGATATGTCGCTCAGTAAGTTTGTGATACGTGAGGAGATAGAGGGGGTGAGTTGAGGAGTGAGTAGAGAGATAGATCTGGGTGTCGTCAGCATAGAGGTGGTATTGGAAGCCATGGGTGGTTATCAACTGGCCCAGGGAAGAGGTATAGAGTGGGAATAGGTGGGGTCCAAAGACGGAACCTTGGGGTATCTCAACAGAACGAGGAAGAGGAGCGGAGGAGATGGTGTTGTTTGTGAGACTGAAGGTGCGCTGAGATAGGTAGGAGGAGAACCAGCAAAGAGCAGAATCATGGAGGCCAAGGAAGTGGAGTTTGTTGTAGTAGGAGTAGGTAGTCAACTGTGTCAAAGACAGCAGAAAGGTCCAAGAGTATGAGTATGGAGTACTGGCCATTGGTTTTAGCATTTAGTAGGTCATTGGTGGGCTTTGTAGGGTAGTTTTAGTGGAATGTTGTGGGCAGAAGCCAGACTGTAGGGGATCGAAAAGGTTGTGACAGGAAGCTCCTGCACAGAGGTAAAGTTTCACACTGGATTACTTCAGAGATCTGGAAGAAATACACAAAGCACGCCAAGATTCCAGTAAAAATACACACAACAATATTTGCTTATCCCAAAATTAATATTTGAATTCTTGTATGAGCCCCGTTGTGACTGGTTCCTTTAACAGTAATATTCAACTTTGCGATTAGATCAGATTCTCTGTTTAATGATTTTTCTTTCCTGTAAAAATAATCATAATTAATAAACTACAATTGCAGCTGGTTAACTTCCTTGAAAAGAGCAATTATTTCCCCAGCGGGGAAGGAGACACTATCTATTTAGATGTTGAGAAACGAACCCATTATTTTAAGGAGTGCAAGTCTGTATATAGATTCTAGATGAGATAGGAAGGAGGGTGGGGGGGCTGTAGATAGTAATTTCTACACACATCAGCAAAGTTTGGGAAGGGGAACCAGGATGTGATCACACTATTACAATTATAATGGCTCTTCTGTGCATTGCTTACTGATTAAAAACCCAATTGAGTTTGAAATTCATTATTTGTAATGAGTTTGTTCACACCTGCACCCTGGATCATGAACGTGCTATGGTGTGGAAAAGGAGACATTGCCTCAAGTTTCCTTTGTTAAACATACGCTCCCGACTAAGAGTTGTGGTGGAACACCCAGGGACATTTTTTTAGTTTTCGAGAGAGCTGGGAGGGTGTTAGAGCCTCTGTCTGTTTTTTATGGCTTGAGGAAGTGGTTAGATCAGTCTTTCTCAACCTTTTCAACACAAAGCCTTTTGAACCCTTGAAATAGTTTCCGGTCTCGGGGAACCCCTGCTAAAAATGACTATATGTACAACTCCTGATACATTAGTGTGGTGGTCAGTGGGAAGAATGCTCCTTACACTTGTGGTCATTGGGAGGAATTCCCCCCTTATAGATAGCTAAAAAGATCAACGGTGTCAGTGGAAACTTATTTGAGAGGCAGAAATTGTCATTGCTCAAGGAACCCCTAGCATCCCCTGGAGGAACCCTGGTTGAGAAACCTTGGGTTAGACAATGCTTGGTTCTCTGAAAAAAAATGTCTTCTTAAATCTTGGGTGGCCTTTTATAATGGCACTCAGCAGCTACTTTTACATGACCACTCCATAGCAGCGTGCTGTAGAAGAATATGTAAATACAATGCTTCTGCATTGTGTTGGCAACAGGAGTTTAGCCATGTCACAAATGGTGTTGGTAAGGAGTCTCGGGCATAGCTGTTCTATCTCTGTATAGCTTCTCCCTGCAGCAATAGATCACTGCTATAGTGATCTGTTGTTGGCTGATTGTAGCCAGCAGTAAATTAATATTAGAAGTGATCTGTTGCTGCATGGAAGGGGGGGGGGGGGTGTCTGAATCAAAACCAGACCCTCATGAAGAAGAAAAAAGAATAAACTTGCTTATTATAGTGATCATCGCTGTAATAAGCAATCACAGTGTAAAAAAATCCTGATCACCTCCACACCCCAGAGTAGTGCAGTTTTACTATGGCAACACTGCACTGGTGACAGTATGTAAAAAACAAATATATATATATATATATACAGTATCATAACAATACTGAGACTGACACACACATTTGCGCTACATATTTTATATATATCTATAAATATAGATATATACACATATATATATATATATACAGTATCTCACAAAAGTGAGTACACCCCTCACATTTTTGTAAATATTTTATTCTATCTTTTCATGTGACAACACTGAAGAAATGACACTTTGCTACAATGTAAAGTAGTGAGTGTACAGCTTGTATAACAGTGTAAATTTGCTGTCCCCTCAAAATAACTCAACACACAGCCATTAATGTCTAAACCGCTGGCAACAAAAGTGAGTACACCCCTAAGTGAAAATGTACAAATTGGGCCCAATTAGCCATTTTCCCTCCCCGGTGTCATGTGACTAATAAGTGTTACAAGGTCTCAGGTGTGAATGGGGAGCAGAGGTGTTAAATTTGGTGTTATCGCTCTCACTCTCTCATACTGGTCACTGGAAGTTCAACATGGCACCTCATAGCAAAGAACTCTTTGAGAAACTGAAAAGAAGAATTGTTGCTCTACATAAAGATGGCCTAGGCTATAAAATGGTGGTTGTTGCAATACTTTCTGTCACACCGTATCTGCACAGCGGTCTTACACACACACTTTGTTTGGAAAAAATACACTTTTTTAAATTAAAAAATAAGACAACATTAAAGTTAGCCCAAATTTTTTTTCCATATAGTAAAAGATGATGTTATGCCAAGTAAATTGATACCCAACATATCATGCTTCAAAATTGCGCCCGCTCGTGGAATGGCGACAAATTTTTACCCTTAAAAATCTCCATAGGTGACGTTTAAAAAATTCTACAGGTTGCATGTTTTGAGTTACAGAGGAGGTCTAGTGCTAGAATTATTGCTCTTGCTCTAAAGATCGCGCCGAAACCTCACATGTGTAGTTTGAACACCGTTTTCATATGCGGGCGCTACTCACGTATGCGTTCGCTTCTGCACACAAGCTCGGTGGGATGGGGCGCGTTTAAAAGCATTTTTTTTTTCTTATTTATTTTACCTTTTATTTTTTTGTTTTTACATTGTTCTTTAAGAAAAAAAATTGTGTCACTTTTATTCCTATTACAATGTAAACACCCCTTGTAATAGAAAAAAAGCATGACAGGACCTCATAAATATGAGATCTGGAGTCAAAAAAGACCTCAGATCTAATATTTACACTAAAATGCAATAAAAAAATAAGAATAAAATGAAATGTCATTTGAAAAAAAAAAAAAATGTCCATCTTCCCTTCGCTCGTCTCGATACCTAATAGGGAGAAGAACCCAATCGCCTTCGCCGCTACCGACGGCTCCGGTAAGCGGCGGAGGTCACCGGAGCGCGGCGGGAGCTAGCTGCTGCCATAACAACGATATCCCTCTTCAACGTAGCGACGTATAACGACGCGGGGCGGTCCGTAAGTGTTTAAAATTTGGCTTTTTGTCCTGAAACTTCCCTCTTAAAGTGAAGGTGCGTGTTATACGCCGATAAATGCGGTATATCCAAACAACACGCCCAAGCTCGTCCTTAGACTCTTCACCACACACAGCTACAAAAGCAAGAGAATTCTTGTTGGGCAGTGTATTAGTTAATTTGCATTTAATTTTAATGGTTCAAAGAATGTCAGGCAAAATGGTCGGCCCTCCCGCATGTTCATCAAATCTGGCCCTCTTTGAAAAAAGTTTGGACACCCCTGCTTCTGGGCAAACTGCAAAACCTAAACGCATTGAATCAAGACATTGCCAAAACTAAAAAAAACTTTCCAGGACTAAGAGCCCATTCACACCTGAGCGTTTTGTAGCTTGAAGCCTCAAGCTACAAAACTTTGAGGGGAAAAAATCCATTATTCTCTATGGAGATGGTTCACATCTCCACTCCATGTTGCCTGAAGCCCTACGCCTGAAGCTCAAACAAGTTCTGGACCCTTTTTTGTCACGAATCGGGCAGATTTGGGCGTTTTTGGAGCAGGAAGCAGATGACAAAATCTAACAACATAGCAACAAATGATGAAACAGATGATCATTTTTCCTATTGGCTAATAAAAAAAATGCCAAAGCTCAAAAAAGCCGGACAACGCTGCATGGAAACGCGCAAATATGCCTAAAGAAACGCGCAACAAAACGCCGGATCAAGCGCTCAAAGACGCTACGCTCAGGTGTGAATGCAGCCTAAGGCGTTTTTGAATCGTGGACAGATTTTACGCATTTCTGCCGACAATTTCAAAATGCTCAGGTGTGAATGACAAATCGCACAACGCACATTTCAGATGCCATTTATTCAAATAGCACCTAGAAACACAAAGCGGTATCACCTCGGTAAATCGAGCTGCAATCGCGGCAAGCCACATCGCGTGAAGTATGTCGCCTAAAAGAAGCTCCTGAACTTTTTTTTTGGGTGACAAGCTTCACGTGACACGGTTGGCCGCAATTGCAGCGCGATTTATTGCAAAAGACATTTGCCGCAGAACTTCACCGTGATTTTAGTTGCCATTCAAATGAATGGCATCTTAAATGTGCGTTGTACGATTTGTCATTCACACCTGGGCATTTTAAAATCGCGGGCAGAATTGTGGCAAATCTGCCCACGATTCAAAATGTCCAGGTGTGAATGCAGCCTTAGTCCTGGAGAATTTTTTTTTAATTTTAGCAATGTCTTTATTCCACGCGTTTAAGTTTTTTTTTGCGGTAACTCTGTCCGCGATTAAAAACCCCCAGGTGTGAATGCAGCCTTAGGGGGACATAGGGAGAAAAGGCCTAGAGAATTCAGTGAGTAATACCATCAAATAGGGTATAGGTCGTTTGGGTGTATGGCGTCCTAGTCCCACGGTCATCTTGGGTTGTGATTGGGTAAAGCAAATGTATTGCTGAAGTGCCACACCCTGTGATATTACTTTCCAGATACAAATATATTCCAACATAAAATCAAATAGAAAATGCACACAAAGCCAACACATTTCAGGGACCTTGCCTCCTTCATCAGGGCCTGAAGGATGGGAAAGATGTTTGTGGACTTTATACTGAAAATCAAAGCTGTTTGTACAGGCTAATATTTTTCAGCAGATGCCTGTTATTGGTTTTTAATGTTGTCTGTGTCTCTGTTAGGAGATTTCCCCTCACTTCCTGTCCTGGTGGCAGGAGATTTACAGTGTAGGAAAATGGAAAGGGAGTAATCTCTCTGACGGAGCCACAGACGGTAATAAAGACCTAGCCACAGTATCCAAAACTAGAAATGCAGATCTTAAATCTTCTAAATGGTTTAAAGCGAAGCTGGGCCTGGATTTACATGGAGTTGCCAATTAGTTGGGGTGCATTGTCTTCCTTGGTCTCCTGTTAGGAAAATGAAAGCGGATCTCAAGGTTTTGGACAACCTGTCTCCGCCCACCCTCCCAAGTCCCCCCGCCCCACTTAAAAAACAAAAACAAAACAATAGATATCTTTTTCCTATGGTCTTCAAGCCAGTCCAATCACATTACCAGGACTTCTTTTTCCTCCGGCAGCAAAGAGAGGTGGGCACTCTTTCGGGAGTGAGCGGCGCTTACGTAATGATGTGTGGCCGTCATTCCTGGAATAGTGTGAGCCCAAACAACAATTGAAATTATGGTGCAAACAAATGCTAATGCAACATCCACATGAGTTAGCCTCTACCCCCCTAGATAAATGTAAAGATATGTTTGTGTAGCAAAGATAGTTCATAAAATGTTCATTAGGAGTTCATAAAATCCCACAGGAAGGGTGTTGTACTTCAGTAGGCAGCTCCACCTGAGACAGGAACGAATCTCTGCAATTACAAGAGAGGAACACAAGGGGGCGCCAGCTAAGTGCAGCACCAATGGGTTTATTACGATTAAAAAGCCAAATGCGAACTCACAAAAATATAAAATCAAACTGCTTATCTGCAGCCATGCCACATTGGATGGAAGCTATCCATCAGAAGAGCCGCTTGTGATATCAAACAGCGTGTAGTCAGTGAGGAAACCAAGTCTAATGTTCCAGGAGGTGAGGAGAGCCACTGTGGGACACAAGGCAGGATGTGATGTCACCACCTGGGGCGGGCTGGTTGCTATGGTGACATGTTTCAGAACTCCTATTGGTTCCTTTTTCAAACCATTGATGGTTTGAGAAAGAATCCAATAGGAGTTCCAAAGTATAAAACCATTGATGGTTTGAGAAAGGAACCAGAAACGCTACATTGGATGGAAGCCGTCCACCAGAAGAGCCGCTTATGACAGCCAACAGCGTGTAGTCAGTGAGGAAACCAAGTCCAATATTCCAGGCGGTGAGGAGAGCCACTGTGGGACACAAGGCAGGATGTGATGACACCTATGGGGCGGGCAGGTTGATATGGTAACGCGTTTCGGAACTCCTAATGGTTTCTTTCTCAAACCATTGATGGTTTGAGAAAGAAACCAATAGGAGTTCCAAAGTCTCAAACCATTGATGGTTTGAGAAAGAAACCAATAGGAGTTCCGAAGTCTCAAACTATTGATGGTTTGAGAAAAGAACCTATAAGAGTTCCGAAACACATCACCATAACAACCAGCCCGCTCCAGGTGTGACATCACATCCTACCTTGTGTCTCACAGTCGCTCTCCTCACCTCCTGGAACATTAGACTTGGTTTACTTGCTGACTACATGCGGTTTGCTGTCACAAGTGGCTCTTCTGGTGGATAACTTCCATCCAATGTGGCATGGCTGCAGATAAGCTCTTTGATTTTGCATTTGGCTTTTTAATCGTAATAAACCCATTGATGCTACACTTAGCTGGTGCCCCCTTGTGTTCCTCTTTTGTAATACTGGAAGCCCAACCTGTTTGATGACACCCCCTTAGAGGGTGTATAAAAGACAGACTTGACTAATACTTAACCTAACCCTTAAACATGAAAAATGAATATCCCCACTTAAGCCCTATTTTGTTGTATACACGTCTTATCTCACACAAGCAGCATCATGTAGACAAAACAGTGTCCCCCAAAACAGTGTTGGCTGTTTTTATTCTGAGCTACAAAAATAAAAAAATTAAAAAAAACTAATCGAGATGTTATTTCTCACAATCAAACTATAAATCGCCACTGACTGTGCGTTTATGTACCTTTCTAGCTATAGATCTACAGACAGACAGCACCAGCGGCACTATACTGCCTGAACCTGTGTGCAAATCCTCTGGTGTCTCCATACAGATTAATTTACTTATCAACACATACATTACAAAGAAATCATTCAAGCATAAACCTATAACAAGGTGTCTGAGAATTCCTGTTCCTACGCTACAGCGGAGAAGCAGCAGAAGGTTAAGCGTTAATAATAAATTATCGCAGATGTTTTTTTTTTGTTTGTTTTTTTTACCTTTTTAGATATGATTATTTCATTTTAACAAGGTAAGTAATAAGTGCCAGGAGCCACACAGAGATAAGGTGTTTGCAGGCTGCATTCCACGCGGTGACTCTGGCAGTGACACTGACCTTGAAGAAGGTGACTGCTGATAAAACGTACACACACATACACAAACAGGAACAGGTCTGGGTTGTCATTACTCCTTTCTGTGCACAGGAGTCAACATTCATACATCCTCTTCCTATGTATATAAGGTATTGTTCGTGCAGCTTGGGAAAAGGGGAGGGGCTTAGCAAACAAATTGCTGAGACTTTGCGCTGGCAAATTACGAAATATTAGTGAAGCACGCTCTAAAACTTTACTATCATAAAACCAATAAACTCATTTCAAAAACAAGACATTTTTAGCTTTTAACTTTTTTTTTTTGCATCACTCGAATACAGCGTGGGGCTCCCAAGGGCCCCTCCTTTGGTGTCAAATTGTTTTGAAGCTTTTACCTCCACACCTAGATCTGATATGTACACCTGTATGAATACATTGACTTTAGCTCTGTTGGTCCCCTCGAGGCTTCCATAAGGAAACTATAGGATTTTTTATGTGTAAAAACAATTTGCTGAGCAGACGTCTTCTGCATTCACACAGGCGTAATCATCACCTTATCGCTTATAATATGATTATCTCCCATGTTTATCAGCTCCATCTAGTGGTCATAAAGCTTTTTTTTTTTTTTTTTTTTATGTCCTCTTTTGGAAAAATACCACATTATGGCCAATAGGTGGAGCTGGCGATCAAAGGAGATAATCATAATACAGACAATAAGGCAGGCCATACACGGTGCAAATTTCTTTGCTGCACCCCTTAGTCTGGCCCTGAACACCAAACTTAGTGGTCTAATGCCCCGTACACACGATTGGACATTCCGACAACAAAATCCATGTTTTTTTTACCGACGGATGTTGGCTCAAACTTGTCTTGCATACACGCGGTCATACAAATCTTGTCGGAAATTCCGAACGTCAAGAACGCGGTGGAGTACGACACGTACGGCGGGCCCAGAAAAATTAAGTTCGATAGCCAGTGCGGCTCTTCTGCTTGATTCCGAGCATGCGTGGAATTTTGTGCGTCGGAATTGTGTACACACGATCGGAATTTCCGACAACGGATTTTGTTGTCGGAAAATTTGAGATCCAGATCTCAAATTTTGTCTGTCGGAAATTCCGACAGAAAATGTCCGATGGAGCCCACACACGGTCGGAATTTCTGACAACAGGCTCCCATCGAACATTTCCCGTCGGAAAATCCGATCGTGTGTATGCGGCATTAGTATAACAAAAATTTGCTGCACGTATATCTTCAGCATTCGCAGAGACACAACGAAATAACTGCTTAGGCCGGCCATACATGGTTCAAATCTCGGCCAGTTCAGCAGGAACTGGCCAAGATTTGAACCATTATTGGACAAACTAAATGTACCAAGTTTTCTTTTTTTCTTTTTTTTTTTTTAATCTTTTTATTACATTTCTTAACAAACAAACAAAGCAAAACACTACAAGACATCATAAACACTGAACCCAAAGTATAATAATACAATTTCAAAATCCGGTATATCAATTAATAATCCAAAAAAGGGAAGAAAAACATTTTTTTTAAAGATTTTTAAAATAAACATTAGTTCCTTCTTTCCCCAATGATCCCAAACATTTCTCATATAGGAACACTTATTATAAACAATGGCCCCCATGGGCATTCAATGCTGTATATTTACCAAGTTGATCGATCAATCAACTTGGGTACAACCAGCCTGCCTGATTCTCAGGCAGTGTCAACTGGGGAATCAGCAATTGTCTTCTTCTGATGTGAGGAGGAAGCCATTCCCGCTTGGAGAAGATAATTGCCGATTCCCCAGTCAACACTGCCTGAGAATCAGGCAGGCTGGTTGTACCCAACTTGATTGATCGATCAACTTGGTACATTCAGTCTGCCCATTAATGGTTTGAATCTTGGCCGGTTCCTGCTGAACTGTCCAAGATTCGAACCATGTATGGCCGGCCTAAGGTGATATTTCGTTGCGTCTCTGCGAATGCTTAAGACACCCATGCAGCAAATTTTTTTATACTTAGACCACTAAGCCTCGTACACACGATCGGATTTTCCGCAGACAAAGCGCCAGACTTTTGTCCGAAGGGCGTGTGCCGGGAACTTGTCTTGCATACAAACGGTACACAATTGCTGGCCAACAAACAGGAACATAGTGACATACTACGAGGAATTTCAGCTCTTGAGCGCCACCCTTTTGGCACCTTCTGCCAATGTCTTGTTTGGTGAGTATTGATTCTGATCATGCGTGTTTGTACTTTGGTCTTTTGTGTGACGGAAAATCTGACAACAGATTGTTGTCCGCCGAAAATTTACTAGCCTGCCACCCAACATTTGTTGGCGGAAAGTTGGCCAACAATTGTCTGATGGAGTGTACTAACGGTCGGATTTTAGGCAAACAATCTGTCATCACACAATTCCCGGATGAAAATCCGATCATGTGTACGAGGCTTAAGGGGTGGACAGAAGATGGGTGCTTCAGCAGGAAGGGGTGCAAAAAGGGCAGGACTAGCACCCTATGGTGTTACATAGTTAGTCTGGTTGAAAAAAGACACTAGTCCATCCAGTTCAACCCACAGGGAAAAAACATACACACAAATAGAAAACCTCAATATTCACAATCCTATACCCACAGTTCATCCAGAGGAAGAGAAAAAAAAAACCTTAATAAAGTATGATCCAATTTGCTCCAGTGGGAGAAAAAAAAATCCTTCCTGATTCCCCAAAAGGCAATTAGATATTCCCTGAATAAACTTTACCTATAAATATTAGTATCCAGTTATATTATGTGTATCTAGGAAAGAATCCAGGTCTTTTTTTAAAAAATCTACTGAGTTGGCCAAAACCAGCTCTTGAGGGAGTCTATTCTACATATTCACAGCTCTTACTGTGAAGAAACCTTTCTGTATCTCTTTTCCTCCAGATGTAAAGCGTGCCCCCTTGTCCTCTGGGAAGTAATTCACAGCTCATTGGGAAGGGGGCGCACTTTGGCCTTTTTTGCCTTGGGTGCTGAAGGACCTGGTCCTGGCATGGCTTGTGTTAACATAACATATCGTCGTGCATTAAGGCAGCCCACTTTATTGCATGAAAAAACACACCTCTAACATTTTCGGCAAGGTTGTGCCCTGTATAGCAGCTGTGCTGGCAGCCAGTGCACCATTCTATCTGAACACCACTGCAGCACTATGCACATCCTTTTGTGCATTAATTTAACCGCTTCCCGACCGGCTCACGCAGATATACTGCCGCACAATGGCTCTCCTGTGCGAAACCCCGTATGGGTTCGCTCTTCCCTTTTAGAGCCACCAGAGGGCACGCGCGCCGGCTGCACGGCGGGGGGCTCGATGCGTGTGGCTGGCGGCCGCGATCGCAGTTCACTCCCCAGTGCCGGCAGCACTCATGCAGCCCCAGACCATGACACTCCCACCACCATGCTTGACTGTAGGCAAGACACACTTGTCTTTGTACTCCTCACCTGGTTGCCGCCACAAACGCATGACACCATCTGAACCAAATAAGTTTATCTTGGTCTCATCAGACCACAGGACATGGTTCAAGTAATCCATGTTTTTAGTCTGCTTGTCTTCAGCAAACTGTTTGTGGGCTTTTTTGTGCATCATCTTTAGAAGAGGCTTCCTTCTGGGACGACAGCCATGCAGACCAATTTGATGCAGTGTGCGGTGTATGGTCTGAGCACTGACAGGCTGACCCCCCCACCCCTTCAACCTCTGCAGCAATGCTGGCAGCACTCATACGTCTATTTCCCAAAGACAACCTCTGGATATGACGCTGAGCACTCAACTTCTTTGGTCGACCATGGCGAGGCCTGTTCTGAGTGGAACCTGTCCTGTTAAACTGCTGTATGGTCTTGGCCACCGTGCTGCAGCTCAGTTTCAGGGTCTTGGCAATCTTCTTATAGCCTAGGCCATCTTTATGTAGAGCAACCATAATTTTTTTCAGATCCTCAGAGAGTTCTTTGCCATGAGGTGCCATGTTGAACTTCCAGTGACCAGTATGAGAGAGTGAGAGCGATAACACCAAATTTAACACATTCACACCTGAGACCTTGTAACACTAACGAGTCACATGACACCGGGGAGGGAAAATGGCTAATTGGGCCAAATTTGAACATTTTCCCTTAGGGGTGTACTCACTTTTGTTGCCAGCGGTTTAGACATTAATGGCTGTGTGTTGAGTTATTTTGAGGGGACAGCAAATTTACACTTTTATACAAACTGTACACTCAATACTTTACATTTTAGCAAAGTGTCATTTCTTCAGTGTTGTCACATGAAAAGATAGAATAAAATATTTACAAAATGTGAGGGGTGTACTCACCTTTGTGAGATGCTATATATATATATATATATATATATATATATATATATATATATATATATATATATATATATATATATAATGTGTGTGTGTGTGTGTGTGTGTGATTCTGCGCAGCCTGCACTGTAGCAGTAAACCTGCAGTACACGGTCGGTAACTTGTGTGAAACATCAAAGTGCTCCTTGTATTTAATAACCATGTGATCTTTACCTAGGCTTTAGGTCATGGGAGGAGAGCTCAAGAGCAGCAGAGTTTACTCACAGCACCCATGTCCTTTCATTTGGTAGAGCTGACATCTGCCTATTGATTTATGCTAAGTGGAGTTTCAATAATAGGTTCCACTTTTGATTTCTGTTACTCCACCCGCCCAAGCCAGGCTAGTTCTGGCAGCTATGGAGGACAAAAGGAGAGGAGTAGTAAATGGACGGTGCTGGGACTTTGGTTGGTAGTACTTTAGTACTTGAGATTCATTTTTTCAAAACTATACTGACAGTGTCCCAACGGGGGAATCTGGGTGATAAATGGGCTGCTTCTGTGTGCTGAGGAAATATCACAGAAACCTCGGGATGTGAAGGTAGTATTTGAATCTAAAGATCAAAGTATTAAGTAAATAAGTACCAAAGTATTAGGTGCAATGCGTTTCAGGGGGCCAGACATTGCCCCCTTCATCAGGGCTTGAGGAATGAAATCTGACATGTACCTACCCAGATTGTACATTTATGATCTGAATATCTGAAAGAACTTGGTAACGTTCAGCAGAAGAGTCAGTCTTGGAGGGAGCTGATACAGACACAGACAGCCAGAGATGCTCTTATCATTGAATAATTTGATTGTCGTTCTGTAGATATTCAAATAGAAGAAATAATATATGGACTTGTGATCTATGACATACTGTAGCTGACCACATTCTAGAACAGAAATCTCCAAACGAAAGCCTGCGATCCACATCCAGCCCTCTACAAGATTTTATTCCGCCCACAAATAGGGTCAGTGGCATGTCCTTAATGTGCTGATTGAGGGGATTCTGATGGGGACCCTGATGTAAAGGAGCACTCTGGTGAGGTCTCTCTCTGATGGAGACCCTGATGTTAAGGGGGGACTCTGATGGGGTTCCTTATGTAAGGGAAGACTCTGATGAGGACATTGATGTAAGCGGGGATTCTCATGGGGACCCTGGTGTAAGGGGGGACTCTGATGAGTTCCCTGATGTAAGAGAGGACTCTAAAGGGGTCCCTGATCTAAAGAGGGAACTCTGATGGGGACCCTGATATAAAGAAGGACTCTGATGGGGTTCCTGATTTAAAGGGGGAACTCTGATGGGGACCCTGATGTAAGGGGGACTCTGATGGCGAACCTGATGTAAGGGGGAACTCTGATGGGGAACCTGATGTAAGGGGGACTCTGATGGGGACCCTGATGTAAGGGGGACTCTGATGGGGAACCTGATGTAAGGGGGACTCTGATGGGGACCCTGATGTAAGGGGGACTCTGATGGGGAACCTGATGTAAGGGGGACTCTGATGTAAGGGGGACTCTGATGGGGAACCTGATGTAAGGGGGACTCTGATGTAAGGGGGACTCTGATGGGGAACCTGATGTAAGGGGGACTCTGATGGGGAACCTGATGTAAGGGGGACTCTGATGGGGAACCTGATGTAAGGGGGACTCTGATGGGGACCCTGATGTAAGGGGGACTCTGATGGGGAACCTGATGTAAAGGAGCATATAGATAAAAGGGGATTTTGCGAGCCACAAAGGTATATTGCCTCAAATGTGGAAATCACCTAGCTGCCCACGCAGAACATGTTTCATATGCGGTGCAATACAATGTATACAAAAGATACGCTGCGCTAAGGTGAAAATATCAATCTGGAGATTATTAATGCATATGAGGTATACTGAAAATACCACATAAGTGGCTTATCCAGCCATAGCAAGGCACAAAGGATATATATATATATAAAACAAGTGATTTTAAAGTGCAATGTGTAAATAATATACTAGATGTATACCATTAGAATGAGAGTAGTGATTACTGAACTACTACCTGTATATATATATTGGATGAAAAAATCATTTATATAGTCTGAAATTTACCGTGGGAAAAAAAAAAAAAAATATATATATATATATATATATATATATATATCACAGTGATAAGCGCAAAATACAACAAAAGTGCCAAGTGCCACACAATGAGTGTGAATATCAAATCCAAGATTTGATATGTGATTATTAAAGTCCAATATATGAAAGAAATGCACATAAAGTCCATAAAAACAGTTCATAAAAAATCCAACGTGCGTGCATTAATCTTAGTGCTTAGTGCTCAGAATTCTATGCTCAAGTGCCATCCAGTGACCCCCCCGGGGACAGCCGCTCACCTCAGAGCGTGCGACTCAGCTGTGAGACTGAGTCTAAACACGCTTATGAACCATCCCATGGCTCAGTGATGGAATCCAGATACACAGTTTTCAGCAGCAACTCCACAGTTAGGAATAAAGGAAAAGAAAAACTGGATAGTGTGATATCGTTTATAAATATTTATTGGAATAAAAGCTCCCTACATTAGGGTACTCACATTTGCAAGGTGCGTGAGTGCACCAATCTGATAACAGTCTCCAAAGTTTGGCTCAAAGTTTGCCTGTCAGGAGGGATAAGCTGTGCATCGCATCTCAGTGGAGTGAAAGGCTCCGTGCTCCGTCCTGGCCCTTCCCCTACGCGTGTTCGACACAAGGTCACGTGTCTTCATCAGGGGGATTTGATGAAGACTCCAGATTGATATTTTCACCTTAGCGCAGCGTATCTTTTGTATACATATGATGTAAAGGAGCACTCTGGTAAGGTCTCTCTCTGATGGAGACCCTGATGTTAAGGGGGACTCTGATGGGGTCGCTAATGTAAGGGAAGGCTCAGATTAGAGTTGCCCCCTTATCCCTTTAAACCCGACCACATATTGATTACTTGATTGGTTCTGTGGCTGATTAAGGTGGTAATTAAACTCAATTGGTGGCTTATCTGCATTAAATTAGCCTCAGAACCTGTGTAATTTATATGTGTTCAAGTTTAAAGGAGCGAGGTGGCAACCCTAACTCTGATGGGGACATTGATATTAGCGGGGATTCTCGCGGGGACATTGATATAAGCGGGGATTCTCATGGGGACCCTGATATAGATCGGTGGCATGTCCTTAATGTGCACAGATTGAGGATTAAGGTCAGGATTCTGCTATAAAGAAGGATTGTAAAGGGGACCCTGATATAAGAAAGAACTCTGATTAGTAACTTGATTTAAGGGGGGACTCTGATGTAAGGCAAGACTCTGATGGGGACCCTGATGGCAATTTTTTTGTCCCTCTAATATTTGTAAAATATCCAATGTGGCTGTCATACAGAATAAAGTCTGCAGATCACTATATAACCTACTAAAGCAAATGCTAAATAGTAAGTATTGCAAAGAAGTATGTCAAGTCCACCCAAAACTAAGGTTTCAGATTTTGGTAGGGTTAAAGTAAAGCTTTTCTTGCTTGAGAACTCTATTGGTGAGATCTTTGCACCCATAGGTTCATGGGTCTACACACCTGCTGTGCCCATTATGAGGGTTTTTCACCATCCCTGTAACAGGAGGGGCTGGCACACACAAAGTTGGGAGGGTACCCAAAACTCCCAGGAGGAGTCAGGAATTATTGCAGGGGGAACTCACTGTTGGAGTTTTCAAGACAATGGTGTGCTATGTTACCATTTACTCTTAATGGCACCCCAACAAACCTTACAAATGGATGTGCATTACAGCTCATCACGATGCATAGTAAAATATTGCTGTGCATTGTGGTGGGTTGTGTTATAGTATGTGTGTTTTGGAGTGTTAGGAAGCCTATTCAAATAAATGGCATACCTTTATGTAATGTAGAAAAAATTATCAGCACTCCGGTTGTTGCTCTAAAAATGTCTTCATTTTATTGACTAGCCACAGTGAACAAACGCAGATTAGGTCAGTTGACGCGTTTCAGCCTATAAGGCCTTAGTCATAACCCATTTATGACTAAGGCCATATAGGCTGAAATGCGTCAACTGACTTGATCTGCGTTTATTCACTGTGACCATTCAATAAAATGAAGAAATTTTTAGAGCAGCAACCGGAGTGCAGATCATTTTTTCTACATTACTCTACTCAGTCAGCGACTGTGGATCGAGCACCTGGGAGCTCTGCTATCTATGTGGTGTATGGGTAGTAGCACTGATTTTTCTGTTTATACTTTATACCTTTATGTAACACAATAACAATCAAAATAACATGCATGCGCTAAGGCATTTCACGAGTATGAACCCAGCCTATGCCCTCCAGGCTACATCTTGAACTAAAATATCACTAAAGTTATGATGAAGCCGAAGAAGCCTGGGGCTGACTATGCCCTTTAAATTGCAAAACAACTGACTCAAGTCCCGAAATAAATGTTAAAAGCTAAAACTTTTTTTCTTTCACTTTGAATAGTGTAGGGGAAAGTTAAATCCGATTAGGGAGATTTCCCTTCACTTCCTGTCCTGTCAACTCAACGAGAAGTGAGAAGACATCTTCCTCGTGTGTGAGTGTCAGCTTCCTGAACCTAGAGGGGACAGCTGGCTCCAGATGATAGATGATGGCAGGGAGAGACTTGGCCTGTGGTAGCGGAAGCGTAGATCACATCGGGACAACGCTGACTATGCTATGTGGGTGAGTATGTGAATTGAGGATAATCCACCACTAGGCAAGATGGGGTTTTAAAAAAGTTAAATTGGGGAAACTTAAATTTTCAGTTACCAGGAAAAATCTCCATGGGCCCATTCACACCACAACATTGTGCACTTCAACAAACTTTGAATTGGCTGTGAACGCACCTCAATGCACAAAAAAATAAGTCTTGCTCTGTTTTTTAAAACACATTGCACAGACGTGTATATACTATTTCACCAAAAGTATTGGGACGCCTGCCTTTACACGCACATGAACTTTAATGGCATCCCAGTCCTAGTCCGTAGGTTTCAATATTGAGTTGGCGCACCCTTTGCAGCTATAACAGCTTCAACTCTTCTGGGAAGGCTGTCCACAAGGTTTAGGAGTGTGTCTATGGGAATGTTTGACCATTCTTCCAGAAGCACATTTGTAAAGTCAGGCACTGATGCTGGACGAGAAGGCCTGTGTCATTAAAAATGTCCTGGTAATCCAGCTGATTGTGGAAGACCTGTGCGCAGAATCCCCG
Organism: Aquarana catesbeiana; assembly: GCF_042186555.1. Taxonomy (NCBI): domain Eukaryota; kingdom Metazoa; phylum Chordata; class Amphibia; order Anura; family Ranidae; genus Aquarana; species Aquarana catesbeiana. Next base: position 215,146,572 of record NC_133335.1, read on the forward strand.
TCAGAGGAGTCAACGGGCGCACGCGGGTGTGCGATAAGGCGAGCGGGTGCGCGCAGATGCGCAGTGTGACAGCACTTGGCGCCAAGAAGCCTATTTAAAGGAATCTGTCATCATGACTTCTTGCTGTCCGGTCTACAGCGTTTTTTGAGACCCTTCTTATTTGCTATCTGCTTACCTGATTCCTGTCTACCCAGCCTGTTCCTGACTACTCCTGTTTGCTGCCAGCCTCTGACCCCGGCTTCTTCTGACTAATCTCCTGCCTCTTCCTTTGGTTTGTTCGCTGCCCGCCTGTTTCCGACCCAGCCTGCCCCCCGACTACTCTCCTGCTTCCGTCTGGTACCTGCTCTGCCCGCCAGTGTTGACCCGGCCTGTCGGACCTCGCCAGTATTCCTGCCGAACTACAGAACACCTCCTGTCTGCCGTTCCAGAGTTCCTGTCAAGCTCCAGAGCTCCTCCTTGCAGCCAGCTGTTCCAGTGTTCCGGCCAAGTTCAGTGCACCTCCTCGCAGTCTGCTGTTCCTGTGTTCCTGCCAGTCTCTCTTCAGCTGCTTCAGAGGTCCGGATCAGCCCCAACACCTGCCATCTCTCAGGCGCTTGTGCCCCTCTGCACTCCCGAGTCCCTGTCTCCTCTACCAGAGGCATACGAGAGGCCGCTCCCTGCATTCTGGGCTCCATCACCAGGTACATGACAGCCTGGCTTGCAGTCTCCGCTCTAATTCGTCCTAAAGGTACTCTATCAGGTTGAGGTGCAGGCCAAGTTCCTCCACCCCAAACTCGCTCATCCATGTCTTTATGGACCTTGCTTTGTGCACTGGTCCAAATTATTTGGTGGAGGGGGGATTATGGGGTGGGGTTGTTTTTCAGGGGTTGGGCATGGCCCATTAGTTTCAGGGAAATCTTAAGATGTCAGCATACCAAGACATTTTGGACAATTCCATGCTCCCAACTTTGTGGGAACAGTTTGGGGATGGCCCCTTCCTGTTCCAACATAACTGCACACCAGTGTACAAACAAGGTCCATAAAGACATGGATGAGAGAGTTTGAGGTAGAGGAACTTGACTGGCCCATATAGTGTCCTGACCTCAACCTGATAGAACACCATTTGGATGAACTATTGCGCAGGCTGCGAGCCAGACCTTCCCATCCACATCAGTGCCTGACCCCGCAAATGCGCTTCTGGAAGAATGGTCAAACATTACCTTAGACACACTCCTAAACCTTGTGGACTGCCTTCCCAGAAGAGTTGAAGCTGTTATAGCTGCAAAGGGTGGGCCAACACAACATTGAACCCTACGGACTAAGACCGGAATGCCATTAAAGTTCATGTGCATGTAAAGGCAGGTGTCCCAATACTTTTGGTAATATAGTATATGTTGGGATGGGGTAAAAATAAGTGTTCATGCATGGCAACACCCATATACAGTACATTACCGTGCTTTACCATAATACATGTTACATCTGGCGTTGTGATGCTCATTGTGGCCTACACAAGCCCCCAACCCTGTGACTATTCTGGAAAACCCAGAAAATCTGTCAGCTCCACTATGGGCAGAGAACGGCCCAGGGACTGCGATCAGTAATTGTTGATATTAACGTACAGTATAATTTTCAGTATCTGAGTCAGCCAGTTTGAGAAATCAACAAGTCAAACAAGATCTGTAGACTTGGTGTAACCCCAATGTGCTTTATTATATTTCCTCTCCAGCCTGTGACTAATCAAAATGTTGGTGTAATGAAAGAGATACAAATTTCAGACGAGAACGCATTTAATTAAATACTCCGCCCTGGGATTTCGCCTATTGTGTACTACCTCCACACCCCATCCGCAGTTCCTGTCCTACCGGCATGGCTGAGCTTCCCACATAGAGTTTGACACTTTCCACGATACCAAGAATTTTACATTCCATAGATAAATATGTACAACCTACAAACCTCAAGGCATAAAAGGGGAGCTGCTGCTGATTGCAACCAGATTCTAAGATCAAATTCTATAGAGCAAGACAGAAAATAGTGATTTGCTTCAAGATGATGGATGGAGGCACACCAGAATTACAGGGTCATTTTTTTATTGAATCCATACAGCAGGGTACATAGGAAATCTCCTATCCCAGGGGGTATTGAATTAACATTCAAGAAGGTCTGGACAGTATAATTTTTTATTGAGTAGAGGTCTGAATCTCATGTTTTTTATGGGGTGCATATGATAGATACATATATTCTGTTTTATAGAAAGGGGGGGGCCCTTACCACAGGTGTCCCCATCACAATGCACTCTGACATCAGGTGTCCCCATCACAGTTCCCCCTTACAGGGCCATCTTTACCGCAGTGCAAACGGGGCAGCTGCCCAGGGCCCTGTCACTGTTTGGGGCCCAAAGCAGAGCTGCCCATTAAGCCCGCGTGCTGCAATGTAATGGGGGTGCTGTGATGTGTAAAGGGGCACTATTATGTGAAAATGTCTGCAATGCAATGGGGCGATGTGACATGAAAGGGAACTGAGGACTCCATGGGACTGCTGTGAAGGGGGTCTGCAAAGTTTTTTTTTTAGATAATTCTATGTGTGTGTCTGTTTTTTGAGATGTTGGATTGAAGAACAAAATTTGATTGGGGGGGGAGGGCCAAAAAAAAAAAGTGTGCCCAGGGCCCAAACCATATTAAAGAAGGCCCTGCCCCCTTATATCAGGTGTCCCCACCAGAGTGCCCCCTTACATCAGGTGTCCCCATCACAGTGCCCCCTTATATCAGGTGTCCCCACCAGAGTGCCCGCTTACATCAGGAATCCCCATCACAGTGCCACCTTACATCAGCTGTCCCCATAGGAGTGCCCTTCTACATCAAGTACCCCCTTACATCACATTACATCAGAGTGCCCCCTTACATCACATGTCCTCATCAGAGTATTCCTTACATCAGATGTCCCCACCAGAGTGCCCTTATATGTCAGGTATCCCCATAAGAGCACCCCCTTACATCAGGTGCCCCCATCAGAGTGCCCCCTTACATCTCATGTCCTGATCAGAGTGCTCCCTTACATCAGGTGCCCTATCAGCATACCCCCATCAGAGTGCCCTCTTACATCAAGTGTCCCCATCAGAGTGCCCTCTTACATCAAGTGTCCCCATCAGAGTGTCCTCTTACATCACATGTCCTCATTAGAGTGCCCCTTACATAATGCGCCCTTGTCAGAGTGTCCTCTTACACAGAGGTCCCCATCACAGGGCCCCCTTACATTACATGTCCTCATCAGAGTGCCCCCTTACATCAGGTGTCCCTATCAGAGTGCCCTCTTACAACAGGTGCCCCTATCAGAGTGCCCCCTTACATCACATGTGCTTATCAGAGTGCCCCCTTACATCACTTATCCCCATCAGAGTGCCCCCTCACATCAGGTGTCCCCATCAGAGTGCCCCCCTTACATCAGGTGCCCTCATCAGAGTGCCCTCTTACACCAAGTGTCCCCATCAGAGTGCCCCCTTACATCAGGTGTCTCCTTCAGAGTGCCTTCTTACAACAGGTGCCCCTATCAGAGTGCCCCCCTACAGCAGGTGTCCCTATTAAAGTACCCCTTTACCTTATATCTCTCTATTACAGAGCCCCCTTACATCTGCTGTCCCCAATAAAGTGCCCCTGTATGTTCTAGTGCCAGGCAGGCAGAAGGTAGGAGCTGGCTAGGGTTGCGACAAATTGAATAGAATTACCACCAGTTCGCAGATAAGCAAACTGGTAGTATTTAAGAGCAACTCTAAGTTGGTGTACTGAGAGACAACAGTACTCTAGAGTGGGGGTATGTCTATGCTGGGAAGCTGTCATGAATATGAGAGCTTCCCGCTCATGGCCTGTGGGTTGCTAGGAGGCCAGCAGCTGCTAGCCTCTTAGCAACCAATGATGCATCTCAGGCCTCATTGAACTGCTGGCCGGGAGATTTCCCAGTCGACAGCTGAATGTAAACAAAAAGACAAAGAGATGCTGCCTCACATCATTATGCAAATTTGATAATGACTATATATGGTCAATGACAGGAAACTCCCAGCTGGCTGCTGAATATGGCCAGGGATGTGTTATTGGTTACATAGCTGACAGCATCCTAGCAACCAAGAACGCTGGGCAGCCCTGGGGATGAACATATTCAGAGGAAGAAGCATCCACTTTTTAGATCTTTGCCCCACTGTATAAATAAAAAGTTCAAATAAATAAACCTTGTTGTTACAGAACACCAGCTTGGAAATACACACATGCCATTGAAATGTTTTTTAGTATAGCGTATATCTATTTACTAGCATGTAACATTTATATACACATTATCTTTGGCAGCCACCATCACCAAGCATCCTTGCCTCCTGAAATGTCCATTTTGATTTTGACCATTGGTGAGCTTTATAATAAAATCTATTTATGTAAAATTCTTCAGTCCTTATGACCATTAATGTATATTTGTAGCCAAACACCTTTTTGTTGGTTTTCAAAATAGTCTGCAAGGATTAGAATCTCTGCCTGGTTTTTACTGCTATCCAGGGCTCTTTAGGAGATCTTTTGCATCCGTACCTGTCATGATGACAATAGCTTTAACAGACAGGAAGTGAGAGAAAAAAATGTGCAACAGGGACGCCGACAGAAATAAAAAAGCTGAAAGGGCTTCTAGCCTTCCCCTAGAAAGGTTTGAGCTGGACAGACACTATGGGGGTTATTTACTAAAGGCAACTCCACTTTGCACTATAAGTGCAAACTACAAGTGCAAAGTGCACTTGAAATTGCACTGAAAGTGCACTTGGAGGTGCAGTCGCTGTAGATCCGAGGGGGACATGCAAGGAACATAAACAGCATTTTAGCTTGCACATGATTGGATAATAAAATCAGCAGAGCTTCCCCTCATTTCAGATCTGCCCCTCAGATTCCAAGTGCACTTTAAGTGCAATTTCAAGTGCACTTTGCACTTGTAGTGCAAAGTGGATTTGCTTTTCGTAAATAACCCCCTTTAAGCTGTTTTTTTTTTTAAATGTTTTTTTTTTTTTAAATGTTAAGCCCAGCATTTTAAAATGTAGTATTTATTTTTTTATTTATTTTAATAAAATGTATTTATTGAAAATCCATTTTATTTATTTTAAATAATTTTAATGATTTGTGATTTTGTCGCACATACATAGTACAATGTGTAACTAGCTAAAGTACCTTCCATAATGGTGTCCTTCAAAATGATTTTATAATGATGCTAACTAGGCTCAATGTATTCCAATTTTCTCAACCCTTGCAATCATTGGGCTAATTTTTCATTCTTTTTATGCTAATTTTTTTATTTTATTTTTTTTTTACCATTAAAATTGTGCATTTTAAAAATAGGGATTTCTGGTACGAAAAAAAAAAAAAAAAGTATTGAAATGCAGACCATAATATCCATTGGAATAATAAGCATTTCATATAATTTTGTCAATCATCACAGTCCCTAGACATTGTACCCTGAGTTGCTAGCAAGTAGTACCCCCAAAATCATTTTAACATGCTGCCAGCTTTCCACTATCTAAATTACTTCACCCATTTTTTTTTTTTTAAAAGGGAATTTCAAAGCTTCAAAAATAAAGTTTAATGAAGGGGTGAATTAAAATAAATTAATTTGCCCCTTCATTGAACTTTATTTTTGAAGCTTTGAAATTCCCTTTTTAAAAAAAAAGACTTTTATTTTATTACCTACAGCAACCTTCAGGCATAGCACTATGAGTAGCTAGCCCAAGTACCTGCCCTGGGGGTGTCCATCAAAATGGTTTTCTAATGTCGCCCCAAGAGGTTCAATGTATTCCAATTTAATCAACCCTTGCAATCATATGGCTAATTTCTTCACTCTTTTTTTACACTATTTTTTTTTTTTTTTTTTACCGTTAAAATTTTGTATTTCAAAAATTGAGCATTTTATATAGTTTTGTCAACCAACACAGTCCCTACGCATAGCATCAAGAGTGGCTAGCCCAAGTAACATTTGTAGTAGTGCCTCCCCAAATGATGTTATCATGATGTCAGCTTTTCCCAATGTAAATTAATTCAACTTCAGTAAATTTTCCTTTTTTAGCATTTGAAGTATTTTTATTTTGTTAGCAATCCTCAGACATAGTACCATTAGTAGTTATCTCAAGTACCTTCCATTAGGGGTGTCCCTCATAATGTTTTTAGGTACATACCTTTGTAATCATTACGCAATTTTTTTTTTTTTTTTTTTTTTTTTTACTTTTCCAATTTTGTTTATAAAAAGAAAAAAAAAAAAAAAAAAAAGAAGAAGATCTCATATGGTGTTATCACTTATCACAATCCTTAGGCAAAACACCATGTAGCTAGCCCAAGTGATTTTAACTTACTGCTTACTGTCAACTATGGACTAATAATTAAGAAAAACGAGTAATCTTACCCTTCAATACTTTTTATTACGGAGAGCAGCTTCTTAAATCCATGACGTCTTCCTTAAAACCTTCAAAGTAAATTTGTCTGGTTAGGCTACATTTAGGATATGCTGGCAGGTATGTAGCTGTAGAATGAACAGAGCTTCCATTAGATCCATAAGTGTTCCATTGTAGATCCCTCTGCCCAAACGTCAGTTTTTGGATGTCTCCACCCCCTGCGCCAATCTTGCGCTTCTCTGCGGGTTTGGAATATTTTTATGTAACGACACACAGACCTTCCTAATCGGCCTATATAGACTTGTCTACCTATTGTCAGTGTGTGATCATCTGCTACAGCTCCCGTCACTCACAGAATGAATATTTCTCTTAGGTTTCAGGTTGACTTAAACTTGTTAAGCTGGTTAGGTCTGACTCAGAAGCCCCGCCCACTTTAACTCTAAATGTTCTATGACGCTTGGGACGGCGGCTGGCCGATATCTTCAGTTCTCCTTGTTTGTCTAGTTTTTAAAGATTGTGTAAGCCTACTATGAGATACCATTATATACTGTAATATCCTACTATTTATTAAGATATAAAAATACCATAATATACTGCAATATCTTACTATTCATGACAGGTAAAAAAAAAAAAAAATTCCTGAACCCCAGAGTAATACAGTGTAACTATGGCACTACTACGCAAAAAAAATTGTAAAAAAAAAATGTTTAAAACATTGAATTAAAAAATTATTTTTTAATTTTTTTTTTACATACTGTCACTAATCAGTATTTCTGATTACCGCCAGACCAGTCATATGATGAGGCTGTAATGCACTGGTGACCGTATGTAAAAAAAAAAAAAAAGTTACAAAAAAAAAAAAAAATGTATTTAATTTCTTAATTTTCCAAAAATAATGGGACAAAAAAATTACAACTTCAAAAAACTAACCGTCCCCCTTACTAAATACCTTGGGTGTCTACTTTCCAAAAAGGGGTCATTTGGGGGGGTATTTGTAGTGTCCTAGCATTTTAGGGCCTCAAAAAATGAGATAAGCTGTCAAGTACATCAGGATTGATCGATTTTCAAAGATATCCCATAGTTTGTAGACCCTATAACTTTCCTACAGGCCTAAATAATATACACTGATTTGGGTTATTTTTACCAAGAAATGTAGCCAAATACATTATGGCCTAAATTTATGAAGAAAGATTATTTGTTTGCAAAATTTTATAACAGAAACTAAGAAAATTGTGTTTTTTTTAAACATGTTTCGTTTATACAGTAAAAAAAAAAAAAAACAGTGGTAATTTAAGGGGTTGTAACCCCTTGTTTTTGTAATAAAAATAACAAACATGCCTATACTTACTTGCTCTGTGCAATTGTTTTGCACAGAGTAGCACCAATCCTTTTCTTCTGGGGTGCCCCACTGATGCTCCAGGCTCCTCCTCTTAATCAGGTGCTTATCCTGGGGGCACCCATGTGGGCTTGCTCCAGAGTCCCGCTGCTGCATCCCTCCCAAAATCCATACCAGATCCTTATCTGAGAATGCAGCCCAGCAGGTCACCAATGGGAGGGGACGAGCGAGCCCCTCCCCCCTTGAACCATACCAGGCCACATGCCCTCAACATGTCAACATGGGCGGGATTTGGGGCAAGGGGGGCTCCCCCTAAGCCCTTTGTCCCCATGTTGATGGAAACAAGGGCCTCTTCCCCACAACCCTGGGCTGTGGTTGTGGGGGTCTGCGGGCAGCGGGCTTATCAGAGTATGGAAGCCCCCTTTAAGAAAGGGGTCCTCCAGATCCAAGCTTCCCCCCTATGTGAATGAGTATGGGGTCCTATCCTACTCACTTTTGTTGCCAGAGGTTTAGACATTAATGGCTGTGTGTTGAGTTATTTTGAGGGGACAGCAAATTTACACTGTTATACAAGCTGTACACTCACTACTTTACATTGTAGCAATGTGTCATTTCTTCAGTGTTGTAACAAAAAACAAAGATGCCCCAAAAGGAATATTGCGGGCAGCAGACCAACAAGGGTCAATAAATTATAGATGCAAATAGAGTAACGAGAAAAAATATGTAAAATATGAAAATTTTATTCAATGTACAAAAAGCTTACTGACATCTAAAAACATTAGTACAGTGGGAACAATGGTGTCAAAATACAACTGCTAAAGTGCTGCAGCAACCACAAATTATGGCAAACCAAATAGTCAAAAATGAATTGGAGCTGCAACATAAACCCTACATGTTTCGGAAGAACACAAAAAAATTCATGTCTTTTTATGATATGCACTTCCTTCTTCAGGGGTTTCGGGAAAGCAGATTGTTGCATTTCTATCAAAAGAAAGATATGTGCATACATATATATATATATATAAATAAGTGTATCTTGCATCTATATGAACAATAACATAAACAATGACATAAACAAAAGGACAAAACTTTACTTCAAAAAAGGCAGAAAATGCATCAGAGTATATGCTAGGTCAATTGGTACTCACAAGACATCTGTTCCTCTATAGCAGGCATGTCCAAAGTCCGGCCCGTGGGCCAATCGCGGCCCGCGTTCCGGTTTTGAACGGCCTGCCTGGCTATTTTGGATATATATATATCTTTTGTGGCCCCCAACAATCTCCCAGCGCCGGGGCCACAAAAGATGTATATGCCTTGGAGGGGACAGGGAGGAGGCGGGACGAGCGCCGTACACACACACAGGAGAATTTCCTGTTTACGGGCGGCCTCTGTAATAGGAGGTCACGTCTCCGGCGCTGCCATTGGACGACTGTTCTGTCCATCAAAGGAGGCGGGACGTTCTATTAAAGATGCTGCCGTGTAAACAGGAGATTCTCCTGTAGGTATCTTTGGCACTCGTGAGTGCATTCCTGGCAATGGTGTGTGCAATTCCTAGCAATGGTATTTGCAATTCCTAGCAATGGTATGTGCAATTCCTGGCAATGGTGTGTGCAATTCCTGGCAATGGTATGTGCAATTCCTAGCAATGGTGTGTGCAATTCCTGGCAATGGTGTGTGCAATTCCTGGCAATGGTGTGTGAAATCCCTGGCAATGGTGTGTGCAATTCCTGGCAATGGTGTGTGCAATTCCTGGCAATGGTGTGTGCAATTCCTGGCAATGGTGTGCGCAATTCCTGGCAACGGTGTGTGCAATTCCTGGCAATGGTATTTGCAATTTGTGCAATTCCTGGCAATGGTATGTGCAATTCCTGGCAATGGTGTGTGCAATCCCTGGCAATGGTATTTGCAATTTGTGCAATTCCTGGCAATGGTATGTGCAATTGCTGGCAATGGTGTGTGAAATCCCTGGCAATGGTGTGTGCAATTCCTGGCAATGGTGTGTGCAATTCCTAGCAATGGTATGTGCAATTCCTGGCAATGGTATGTGCAATTCCTGGCAATGGTGTGTGCAATTCCTGGCAATGGTGTGTGCAATTCCTGGCAATGGTGTGTGCAATTCCTAGCAATGGTATGTGCAATTCCTGGCAATGGTATGTGCAATTCCTGGCAATGGTGTGTGCAATTCCTGGCAATGGTATTTGCAATTTGTGCAATTCCTGGCAATGGTATGTGCAATTGCTGGCAATGGTGTGTGAAATCCCTGGCAATGGTGTATGCAATTCCTGGCAATGGTGTGTGCAATTCCTGGCAATGGTGTGTGCAATTCCTGGCAATGGTATTTGCAATTTGTGCAATTCCTGGAAATGGTATGTGCAATTCCTGGCAATGGTGTGTGCAATCCCTGGCAATGGTATTTGCAATTTGTGCAATTCCTGGCAATGGTATGTGCAATTCCTGGGAATGGTGTGTGCAATTCCTGGCAATGGTGTGTGCAATTCCTGGCAATGGTTTGTGCAATTCCTGGCAATGGTGTGTGCAATCTCTGGCAATGGTGTGTGCAATTCCTGGCAATGGTGGGTGCTGTATTCCTAGCAATGGTGAGGCTACATTCATGGCAATGGTGGGTCTGCAGATGGGCACTGACCCTTAATTTGCTTCACAGTTCTTTATTTAAATTTTTTTTTTTTTCTGAAACTTCGCTCTTAAAGTGAAGGTGCATGTTATACGCCAATAAATACGGTATATCCAAATAACACACCGGAGCTCATCTATTTACTCACACACAGCCACAAAGGCAAGAGAGTTCTTGTTGGGCAGTGTATTAGTGCTCGGACGAACACACTTAGACCGAATTTTAATGGTTCAAAGAATGTCAGGCAAAATGGTCGGCCCTTGCGCATGTTCATTTCATCAAATCTGGCCCTCTTTGAAAAAAGTTTGGACACCCCTGCTCTATAGTAACAGACAGTAGTTCACAGCAAGGGTGTGAAGAGATGGATTCCCACGTCCATGGGTCCACTGAGTTAGAATGCTATTCAAAAATGAATCCAATAGGATAGCGTTTACTGGACTCTTGGAGGGAGATTGGTTGAAATATAAAATCGAGCCTTAGTTGTAAATGGGGCTAGCCTAGTATCAACAGGCAGAACGGCAGGTCAGGACTCACAAGAACCGCCAAAAAAAGGCATGGAAGATGCAGATCTAAAATGTGACGAGGAGACAAAGAAATATATATATGTATATACCATAAGCAGGTATGAGCATGAGTATACATCAAGAAATCAAAAAATCAAAAAACAAAAATCAAAAATCAAAGCTAAGAAGGAAGGGGACATTTTCTCTCACATATAAGGAACAAGTGAAAAGGCTATATGATAGCCAAATAAATTAGAAAAAATGAAACTAAATAGAAGTGAGTGAAAATGCAACAAGGAAGAGGTACCTATGAAATTATTATTAAAGAGGAATGGATAACAAACCTTATCTGGGCAGTTCACTGAGGATTGTGCGGGAGCAAAGCACATCTCGGCTGTCTAGCAGGGGTATGTTGTGCTTACCTGAATTAGTCAATGTAGTGGGAGTGGTATAGGAAAGCAGCCAATCCTGCACGTTAAGTGTACCTGAACCCTGGAGAAGGGAATAAACTTTAATGAGAAGTGGAAGCGCCAGGCACTCATACAGAAACACAGCTGTGTGTTAGAGACATCGACCAATCACGGTTCCCCGGCCAGCGCAGCGTCTGGCGTCACCACGCAAAATGGCGCGATGACGTCAGACGTCGACGGGGGCCGCTGACACAGAGAGAGGGCAGCACATCAGGGCAAAGATGAAAAAAAGACCCAGTACGCAGGCGCGAGACACTCGGTCGGGCGCATGCGCATGGGTGTCGTCACATGAAAAGATGTAAAAGATACAAAAATGTGAGGGGTCTACTCAACTTTGTGAGATACTGTATATCAGAGCCAATAAGGAACACTCCTCATGGTGGAGTGTCAAGCCCCTGATGAAGCGGAAGTGGTGTTGCCGCCAAAACGCGTTGAATGTATTTATATAATTTTTTCCCAACAATTAAAATTATCTTGGACTTCTTTTTCAGATTTTTGTCTGACACCTGTATTTCTATGGTTTGAGATATTCTTTGGTGCCCATTGAGGGAAGCCTTGCTGTGTGGGAACCGCCTAACCAAAGCTATTGAGCTTGTTTGAAGCTTTCCTTCATCTGACTACACATGCAAGTCTAGTCTAGTCTGACGACTTCACTCCCCTCTTTACATTTTTTTTCCCAGTCTTGCTTGTCCCACTGGGTTGTCCGCAAAACATTACTCACCTGCCCAGTGCATTCAGCATTGTCTGGTCACCGCTCTGTTTAAGACCTCTGGGTCCAGTGCTGCCATCTTCTCAAGTGACATCAGCAGGACGCTGGCTGTCTCTTCCGAGTTCCTTGAGATGGTCCCTTTAATGACACATAGCAGCGCATGAGCAATGAGGCCAAAATTTCCCAGGGTCTCCTGGAATGCGCAATGTTGGTATCCCAGGAGGCTTTGGGCAGGGTGACAAAAAAGTAGAGAAAATGGGAAGCGTGGGTCCTGTGCGGAAGATAAAGGCAGTGTCATGACCAGAAGCCTAGGCTTCTGGTCACATAATCTCAGGATCTCTTTCTTTTATTGTTATTTGCAGCTTTAGGGCCAGTTTACATTTGCTTCAAAACATGACTTAGGACATGCTTTGTTAAAGCTCCTGTCACTAATTAAAATGGTTGGCTTACAGTCCTGTTTACACCTTGCATTTGCTTTGCTTCAGGTTCACTTTAAAAATTATACCCCATGTCGCTTTAGTGGGGCTTCAAAGCATCTTCAAAGCCTCCATAGAATTCTATGACAAAGCTTGCTTGAAGCTCCCTTCAAGCACCCGCAGCTTTTGAGAAGCTTTAATTCCGCTTTAGCTTCGCTTTGTTTTGGAGAAATTGCAGGTATGAGATATCCACAGACACGCAGGGCATCTGTCAGGCTTCAACAAAGCTTTAAAAAAGGAAAAAAATTGGAGAAATTACTGCGCCAAACCACAATATAACAAAAAAAAGATGCTAACACTAAAACAAAGTCCAGACAAATGTGAAAAAACAAAGTGTAGCGCTAAGTATAATGATATAACAACAATAAACTGAAATAATAAATGTTGATGAGCATATAAACAAGTTTAGTGAGCGTGCAAAAGTCCAATGTTCACTGGTGTGAACAAAAAAATGTTTTTTGTGAAAATTCAGATGAACATAGAAGAAACTACTGGAAAAATGTGTCCATCTGGTACATAACTTGTGAATCCTCAATGGAATTAGTGGTGGTGCAAACAGTATGTGACTAGCTGTGAAGCTGTAGAAATAAAGGAATTCTCTATCCAAAGAGTATGGATAGGTACTCTTACCGGATAAGGTGGACCCATATACCAGCGGTAGTGGGTCAATCAGGCTTGTTTAGGCCGAATGCTTCAGGGTTAAGAGTTGGCAAGAAGAAGGTCGCTCCAAATGGAGTAGTTCCACTCCTCAACAGTGATGGTCCAACCGAAGTTCCTGGATTCAAATGGCTCTCAAAAAAGCATGGAACCTCCACCCAATAGGGGAACCATCTAGAGGTCGATGGTGTATACAGGTGGGCTCAATTGAACCGGGGTAAAGATAAGAAAAAATGGAGAGGCTCCATATGGTGCAGGTCAAAAACGGAGAGGTTCTATTTTTAAAAAGTACAATACATCATAGTAGATGAGTACAAAAATACTGGTATGGTGCAGGTCAAAAACAGAGAGGTTTTATTTTTAAAAAGTACAATACATCATAGTAGAGGAGTACAAAAAATACCGGTAATCACGGTGATCACGCGTAGTCCCAACGGACTTCAACTGGGCCCAGTTGAAGTCCGTTGGGACGAAACGTGTTGGGATCGCTACATTTGCTCTCACATTGCTTTTTATACTTTTATTACTCGTGCTGACCGGTATTTTTTGTACTCATCTACTATGAAGTATTGTACTTTGTAAAAATAAAACCTCTCCGTTTTTGACCTGCACCATATGGAGCCTCTCCATTTTTTCTTATCTTTACCCCGGTTTGATTGAGCCCACCTGTATACACCATTGACCTCTAGACGGCTCCCCTATTGGGTGGAGGTTCCATGCTTTTTTGAGAGCCATTTGAATCCAGGAACTTCGGTTGGACCATCACTGTTGAGGAGTGGAACTACCCTGTTTGGAGCGACCTTCTTCTTGCCAACTCTTAACCCTGAGGCATTCGGCCTACACAAGCCTGATTGACCCACTACCGCTGGTAAGTGGGTCCACCTTATCCGGTAAGAGTACCTATCCATACTCTTTGAATAGAGAATTCCTTTATTTCTACAGCTTCACAACTAGTCACATACTGTTTGCACCACTATTAATTCCATTGAGGATTCACAAGTTATGTACCAGATGGACATGTTTTTCCAGTAGTTACTTCTATTTTTATCTAGATTTTCACAAAAAACATTTTTTTGTTCATACCAGTGAACATTGGACTTTTGCACGTTCACTAAACTTGTTTATATGCTCATCAACATTTATTATTTCAGTTTATTGCTGTTATATCATTATACTTAGCGCTACACTTTGTTTTTTCACAAAGCTTCAAATAAGCATCACGGTAGCATCACTGACACTTCACCGAAGCATCACCAAAGCTTCACCGAAGCAACAAAAACACATCATAAAAGCATGTTGAAGAGGTCAGCGCTTTAATGTGTGTTGAAGCCAAAGCAAGTGTAAATGAGCCCTTAAAGCCAACCTACATAGTCCTGCAGCATAAGCCAAAAAAATTATTCACTGTCAGCAGCACTGATTGATTGCTGATGTGTAAGAGACATTATCAATAAAACCCAACTCCAGGAATTAGTAATAAAAATTTAACCTACCTTGAAAATGAAACGCGTTGGACTCACATGTAGCAATTGGTCAAAGTCTGACTGGTTGTAAAAAATGTATAAACATACTTATGTGTCATGTGTGTTGATAGGTGGCGCTATAAAGGTTCCTTTACACTTGATTCAAAACAAGGCTTCGTTATTCTTTTTAACGCATAATGAACGCCAGTTAAGCAGTTCCCGACCCCCCACCGCAGTTATACTGTGGCAGAATGGCTCCCCTGGGCAAGCCGTTGTAGCTGTACATCAGCCCCTTTAAGACGCTGTAGGAGGCGCGCGCCCTCGATCGCTCATGACAAAGCGAGAACCCAGATCTGTGCGTGTACACACACAAATCCTGGTTCTCTCAGGGGAGAGGAGACAGATTGTGTATTCATACTAAGTAGGAACAACGATCTCTCTCCTCCCCTAGTCTGTCCCATCCCCCCCACAGTTAGAAACACACCTAGGGAACACAGTTAACCCTTTGATCGCCCCTAGTGTTAACCCCTTCCCTGCCAGTGACATTTATACAGTAATCAGTGCATTTTTATAGCACTGATCGCTGTATAATTGTCAATGGTCCCAAAAATGTGTCAAAAGTGTCCAATTTTCTGCCACAATATCACAGTCCTGATAAAAATCGCCGATCGCCGCCATTACTAGTAAAAGCAAAAATAATAAAAAAAATGCCATAAATCTATTCCCTATTTTGTAGACACTATAACTTTTGCGCAAACCAATCAATATACTGTTATTGGATTTTTTTTTTACCAAAAATATGTAGAAGAATACATATCGGCCTAAACTAAAGAAAAAATTTGTTTTTTTGAAAAAAAAAAATTGGATATTTATTATAGCAAAAATTAAGCGTTAAGGTGAGATAGGGTGGGACTTTGTATGTACCTATGTAGGGTTGGAATAAAGATATATGCCACAAATTTAAAAGACGTGTATTTAAACTTTATTTTTCATCTATTAATTAAAAACGTATTACAGATACACAAATACAGTTACTGTTAATTGGGTCCAGAACATGCCGATCCTGGTTCGATGAATCAAAAAGTATGGCCTACGCTTTTTCGCGGGAAACCCTGCTTCGTCAGGGCCTTAGAATAGCACCAATATAATAGAAATATTGCAGTAACCTAAGAATACAATATTAGCAGAGTTGCAAATCGATGTTGACAAATATTAAGATGTTTTTAATATAAAAGACATATAAAATTTCCAAAACATTAACATTGACATTGAAAATTGGGGATCTAAAGATAGAGTGATCTACTATATACCTACAGTTACCTAGTACCCTTTATTACCCACAATACGCGCATCCGCTAAAGTTTATAAAGTATTCACAGTTGCCCAAATATTCTTATTGCGAAATTGATGTAACAATTCATTTTTTATAGAGATTCTATCGAGAATTACGTATAGCTTATTTGCTGCCCAGCGGTATCCCATAGACTAGGGGCAAGCCAAAGAGGTTAAGATTATTAAGCTATAGAGTAAAGGCTTATCTTAAAATTGGTTTATCTTATCAATGTATTTACCTTTAAACTGTAAAACTTGAGAAACTTGACATACTGGTCCAGTGGAGAAAAGAGCCTGTGGGGATAGCCTCCCTGTGCTCACCGGGGGAAGCAGGGCGGACTTCTAGTAGACATGTGCGATTAGTTTCGTACGAATCGAAAATTTGTATGAATTTCCGTAAATTCGTTCATTCGGGAGGATCCGAAATATGAATTGCTATGTTTCCGGATTTTGTACGCAATACGAAATTTCGTTTACGAATTCCGGATCCAAATTCCGTTACAACGGAAACGAGCATGTTCGTTAATTACGATTATTCGCTATGATGAAGTTAAAAAACCCAGCACAGCACAGGGATGGTGGGAGCCCCTCATAATGATAAATTCATCATAACGAACATTCGTAATTGTTACGAAAAGTTAATGAAAGTTTGTATTTCGTACAAATCCAAATTGAATTTCGGACACGAATTACGAAATACGAATTAATCCTAATACGAAACGGAACAAAACGAAACAAATTTATTGACGGCGCACATGTCTAACTCCTAGATGTATGTAGTTATATCATGAATGTTTATACTGATATTATGTTTATAAAGGTAAGTATACAAGTCAGGAGTTTTAACTAATGTAGAAAAGTTAAATGTTAAGAGATCATAATTCAGATGGTAGAGAAGAGGTCCTAGTGTAGTTGCAAATGTTCCACAATAGTGAATGCGCGTATTGTGGGTAAAAAAGGGTACTAGGTAACTGTAGGTACAACCTTGGATTAAGAGCATAATCCGTTCCAGGAGAATGCTTGTAATCCAAAGCACTCGCATATCAAAGCGAATTTCCCCATAGAAGTCAATGGAAACGAAGATAATTTGTTCCGCATTGACTTCTATTGCATGCAATACCGCATGTGGCCAGAGGTGGGGGTGCGCTGGAGAGCCTCGGAAATACTCGGGGACAGCTCGGCTGAACTTGGAAAGCCCCAGAAAGGCTCGGGAACGGAGTATTTCCGAGTGATTCCGAATATTTCCGAACGGCTCCGAACCTTTCCGAGTGTCACCGGCGCCCCCGCACCTCCGCCCAAATGCGGTACTGCACACCCCATTAGCTTGAATTCTGCTCGTTTCGCGAAACAACAAACCGAGTCAGATTTTTAAAAGTAAAGTTGCTCGTCTTTCAAAGCGCTCATTAAGCGCCTTACTTGTAAACCAAGGTTCCACTGTATATAGTAGATCACTCTATCTTTAGATCCCCAATTTTCAATGTCAATGTTAATGTTTTGGAAATTTTATATGTCTTTTATATTTAAAAAATGTTAATATTTGTCAACATTGATTTACAACTCTGCTAATATTGTATTCTTAGGTTACTGCAATATTTCTATTATATTTGTGCTATTCTAAGGCCCTGACGAAGCAGGGTTTCCCACGAAACGCGTAGGCCATACTTTTTGATTCATCGTACCAGGATCAGCACGTTCTGGACCCAATTAACAGTAACTGTATTTGTGTAACTGTAATACGTTTTTAATTAATAGATGAAAAACAAAGTTTAAATACACGTCTTTTAAATTTGTGGCATATATTTTTATTCCAACCCTACATAGGTACATACAAAGTCCCACCCTACCTCACCTTAACGCTTGATTTTATATCCTCTTTTTGGGATGGTACCTATGTAGGGCTATAGTTGTTCCACATCCACCCCCCACCCCTTTGCAATATTATAGCAAAAAGTAAGATATTGTTTTTTTTTTCAAAATTGTCGCTCTTTTTTTATTTATAGCGCAAAAAATAAAAACCGCAGAGGTGATCAAATACCACCAAAAGAAAGCTCTATTTGTGGGAAAAAAGGACATCAATTTTGTTTGGGTGCAATGTCGCACGACCGCGCAATTGTCACTTAAAGCAACGCAGTGCCGTATCGCAAAAAATGGCCTGGTCATTGAGCAGCCAAATCTTCCGGGGCTGAAGTGGTTAAAGCCCTTGTCACTAAAAAAAATGGTTGGCTTAGAGTCCTGTTTACACCTTGCTTTGGCTTCACTTTAAAAATGATACCCCATGTCACTTTAGTGGTGCTTCAAAGCGTCTTCAAAGCCTCCATAGAAGTCTATGACAAAACTCGCTTGAAGCACCTGAAGCTTTTGAGAGGCTTTAATTCAGCTTTAGCTTTGCTTGGTTTTGAAGATATTGCAGGTATGAGATATCAACACACACAGGGCATCTGCCAAACTTCATTAAAGCTTCAAAAAAGCACCATCAAAGCATCATTGACGCACCATCGAGGCATTTTAGAAGCACCATTGAAGCTCCACCGAAGAATCATCGAAGCTCCACATAAGCATCATCAAAGCTCCACGTAAGCATCATCAAAGCTCCACTGAAGCATTGCAGAAGCATCAAAAACACATCAAAAAAGCATGTTAAAGTGGTAGATGCTTTAATGTATGTGGAAGTCAAACCAAGTCTTTGGCTTCAACACACATTAACAGCTAGTTTACACTTGCTTCAAAACAAGGCTTTGGACACGCTTTGTTAAAGCTCTCTATACGCTAGTCAAATCCCGTCACTAAATAAAATGGTTAGCTTACAGTCCTGTTTACACCTTGCTTTTGCTTTGCTTTGGCTTCACTTCAAAAACTATACCCCATGTCGCTTTAGTGGTGCTTCAAAGCGTCTTCAAAGCCTCCATAGAAGTCTATGGCCAAGCTCGCTTGAAGCCCCACTCAATCCCCTCTGAAGCCTCACAGAAGCCCCAATGGAAGCCTCATCGAAGCTCCACCAAAGCCTCATCGAATCCCCACCAAAGCCTCATTGAAGCCCCACCGAAGCCTCATCGAATCCCCACCAAAGCCTCATCAAAGCCCCACCGAATCCCCACCAAAGCCTCATCGAAGCCCCACCGAAGCCTCATCGAATCCCCACCAAAGCCTCATCGAAGCCCCACCGAATCCCCACCAAAGCCTCATCGAATCCCCACCAAAGCCTCATCGAAGCCCCACCGAATCCCCACCAAAGCCTCATCGAATCCCCACCAAAGCCTCATTGAAGCCCCACCGAAGCCTCATCGAATCCCCACCAAAGCCTCATCAAAGCCCCACCGAATCCCCACCAAAGCCTCATCGAAGCCCCACCGAAGCCTCATCGACTCCCCACCAAAGCCTCATCGAAGCCCCACTGAATCCCCACCAAAGCCTCATCGAATCCCCACCAAAGCCTCATTGAAGCCCCACCGAATCCCCACCAAAGCCTCATCGAATCCCCACCAAAGCCTCATCGAAGCCCCACCGAAGCCTCATCGAATCCCCACCAAAGCCTCATCGAAGCCCCACCGAAGCCTCATCGAATCCCCACCGAAGCCTCATCGAAGCCTCATCGAAGCCCCACCAAAGCCTCATCGAAGCCTCATCGAAGCCCCACCAAAGCCTCATCGAAGCCCCACCGAATACCCATCAAAGCCTCATCGAAGCCGCACCGAAGCCTCACCGAATCCCCACCAAAGCCTAATCGAAGCCCCACAAAAGCCTCATCGAAGCACCAAGCAAAAACAAGGTGTAAACAGGACTGTAAGCTAATAATTTTTTTTAGTGGCAGGGGCTTTGGCTGGCTTTCAGAGAGCTTTAACAAAATCTGTCCAAAGTCATGTTTTGAAGCAAATGTAAACTAGCCCTAAATGAGTCCTCGTTGTCCAAGACTCTAATCAGAGTTGATTTTATCAATGGTTTATGGGATGTTCAATAAAATTTGTTTTACATTTGTGTTTTTTCTTGGTGCCTAATTAATGCAATTTTTTTTTTACTTTTTTTTAATGGTAAAATATCACTAAAGCCAAAACTTTTCTTTTTAGTTTTGGATAGAGTAAAGAGAGAGATTAGAACCCCTGTCAGGTCTTTATTGCTATCTGTGCTCCCGTTAAGGAGATCCCCCCCTCTCTATTTGTCCTGTTTACTATTATCATTGAAAGTCAAAGTAAAAAAATATCCCAAATTTTGGGTTGTCACCAAACAGGAAAAGAGGGAAAATCTTCCAATGGGGAAACTAATTCTGGTGACAACAATGGACTCTCTCCCTTTGGAAGGATTTCATCTCACTTCCTGTTTTACCTATGGGACAGGAAGTGAAAGGAAATCTTCCCAAATGTATATAGATGGCTCTACTTTATCCAAAATGAAAAAAAGTCTTGCCTTTAATTCTACTTTAAGTGAAAGCAAGAAATCCTATATCCTGCAGATGATGCCACCTTTATATTTTAAACACTTGCCCTCTGGAAGATTTACCCCCCCCCCATTATGACCAGGCCATTGTTTGCGATACGGCACCGTGTTACTTTAAAGGGGTTGTAAAGGTAATTTTTTTATTTTTTAAAAATAACAAACATGTTATACTTACCTTTACTGTGCAGCTCGTTCAGCACAGAGTGGCCCCGAACCTGGTCTTCTGGGGTCCCTCGGCGGCTGTTTCAGCTCCTCCCCGCAAGAACTAACCACCTTCATGCAAGCTCCCTCGCATGGTGGTTAGTTGTTGCGGGCGCGCTCCCGTGATACAGCCGGCGGCTATAGCCGCTCGCTGTATCACTCGGCCCCGCCCCCCAGCGCGCCGCGTCATTGGATGTGATTGACAGCAGCGCGAGCCAATGGCTGCGCTGCTTCCAATCCATCCACTGTAGCCAATCAGCGGCCAGGGTGAGCGGAGGAATAGATGTCGGGAACGAGCAGCCGACTTTCGAGGGGTCAGGTAAGTAAAACGGGGGGGCTGGGGGCGGCGGTATTGTCAGTAGTTTTTTTCACCTTAATGCATAGAATGCATTAAGGTGAAAACATTTTTACCTTTACAACCCTTTTAACTGACAATTGCGCGGTCATGCAACACTGTACCCAAATAAAATGAATGTCATTTAATCATTTACCACAAATAGAGCTTTCTATTGGTGGCATTTCATCACCTCTGCATTTTTTATTTTTTGTGCTAGAAACAAAAAAGAGCGACAATTTTGAAATAAAAAAAACAATATTTTTTTACTTTCTGGTATAAAACATATCCAATAAAAAAAATTTAAATTTCTTCATAAATTTAGGCCAATATGTATTCTGCTACATGTCTTTGGTATAAAAAAATCCCAATAAGTGTATATTGATTGGTTTACGTGAACATTATAGAGTCTACAAACTATGGGATATATTTATGGGATTTTTATTTATTTATTTTTATACTAGTAATGGCGGCGATCAACGACTTATAGCGGGACTCCGATGTAACTGACACTTTTGACACTGAGGGAACCAGTGACACTAACACAGTGATCAGTACTAAAAATATGCACTGTCACTGTACTAATGACACTGGCTGGGAAGGGGTTAAACATCTAGGGCGATCAAATGGGTTAACTGTTTGCCTAGCCAGTGTTTTTGTGTACACAGTGTGCTGCTTTCACTAGGGGAAGAGATCGTTTCTAATCCTTTCTCCCCCGTCAGAACTGTCTTGTTCACATAGGCCATAGCTCCCAACTGTCCCTGATTTCGAGGGACTGTCCCTGATTTGTCCCTCTTTCCCCCTCATTTGTCCCTCATTTTGGTCTGATCTATATAGTTGTATATAAAATGCACTTTTTATCTTTCAAAAAGTGTTTCTCAGGGCTAAAACTTCCATACAGTTTCTGAATTGTTCCAGTTGTACATTTTAAAAGCCAATATAAAGGAATAGCAGTGGTAAAGAAAAGTCCTTGTGGATTTAATTAACCTCTTCCCGACCGCCTCTCGCAGATATAGTGCGGAAGAAGGGCACGTACAGGCCGATTAACGTACCTGTACGTTGCCCTTTAAGAGGCGGGTTGCGGGCGCGCACCCGCCGGGAGCTCCATGACCGTGATCGTGGGTCCCATGACCGTGATCGCGGGTCCCGCGAACCCGATATCCGCAGGGATACCCATGATCGTCTCACGGTGAGGAAGAACAGGGAGATGCTAATGTAAACAAGCATCTCCCTGTTCTGTCTAGTGACACTGTCACTGATCTCTGCTCCCTGTCATCGGGAGCGGTGATCAGTGTCGTGTCACACACAGCCCCTCCCCCCACAGTTAGAAACACTCCCTAGGACACACTTAACCCCTACAGCGCCACCTAGAGATTAACCCCTTCACTGCCAGTGACATTTTTACAGTAATCAATGCAATTTTTTAGCATTGATCGTTGTATTAATGCCAATGGTCCCAAAAATGTGTCAAAATTGTCCGATCGTCCGCCATAATGTCGCAGTCACGATAAAAATCGCAGATCGCCGCCATTACTAGTAATAAAAAAAAGATTAATAAAAATGCCATAGAACTATCCCCTATTTTGTAGATGCTATAACTTTTGCGCAAACCAATCAATAAACGCGTTTATTGCGTTTTTTTTTTTTTACCAAAAATATGTAGAAGAATACGTATCGGCCTAAACTGAGGAAAATAATTTTTTTTAATATATTTTTTGGGAATATTTATTATAGCGAAAAGTAAAAAACATTTCGTTTTTTTCAAAATTGTCGCTCTTTTTTTGTTTATAGCCCAAAAAATAAAAACCGCAGAGGTGATCAAATACCATAAAAAGAAAGCTCTATTTGAGGGGAAAAAAAGGACGTCAATTTTGTTTGGGACCGCGCAATTGAAGCGACGCAGTGCCGAATCGCAAAAAGTGCTCTGGTCAGGAAGGGGGTAAATCCTTCTGGGGCTGAAGTGGTTAACCTTTTTTTTTTTGTTAATTCTCCTTTAAGGGGGTGTGGCGGGCAGGGCCAGATTAAGAGCAACATGGGCCTGGTGCTAAGGATTTTGGTGGGCCTTTTTATGAAAATAAAATTTTTTTATGAAAATAAATAAAATGAAAACGCAAACAATTTTTTGTTGAATTAAATTAAAGAGAGAGAGGAATGTGAGAGAGTGGTTGAGAGAGAGAGGGGGGGGGTGATAGCGAGATAGGGGGCTGAAAAAGAGGGGATGAGAGGGAGGGGAAAAGAGAGAGAAAGGCGTTGAATGAGAGAGATGGGGACGAGAGAGAGGGGGTGAGAAGGTGAAAGAGAGAGAGGGTGGTAGGAAAGAGGGGGTTGAAGGGGGCAAGAGAGAGAGAATGGGGGATGAAGGGGGTGAGAGAGAGAACAGGGTGAAAGAGAGGAGATGAGAGAGAGAGAGGGGGTGAAAGAGAGAGAGAGAGGGGGGGTGAGAGAGAGAGGGGGGGTGAGAGTGAGGGGGTGAGTCTGTGGGGGGCACAGCATAGTACATTACACGGGGGGGGGGGATAGCACAGTACATTACATGGTTGGCACTACACATTACATGGTGGATACAGCACATTTAATGGTGAGCGAAGCACAGCACATTACATGGCGGGCACAGCACATTACACTGTTGGCACTGCCCAATACAGCA
This sequence comes from Aquarana catesbeiana, assembly GCF_042186555.1. NCBI lineage: Eukaryota > Metazoa > Chordata > Amphibia > Anura > Ranidae > Aquarana > Aquarana catesbeiana. Next base: position 215,170,133 of record NC_133335.1, read on the forward strand.
CATTACAAGGTAGGCACAGTACATTATATGGTGGGCACAGCACATGACATGGTTGGTACTGCACAACACAGCACATTGCATGGTGGGCACAACACAGCACATGCACACGGTGGGCACAGGACCTTATATGGTGGGCAAAGCACATGACATGGCGGGCACAGCTGAGCACATTACATGGTGGGCACTGCACATTACAAGTGGGCACTGCACAGCATATTATATGGTGGGTACTGCACATGACATGGTGGGCACTGCACAGCACATGACAAGGTGGGCACTGCATGACACCGCATGATATGGTGGGCACTGCATGACACAGCACAGCACATTACATTGTGAGCACAGCACATTAATTGGTGGACACCGCACATGACATGGAGGGCCCTGCATAGCGCATTCCATTGTGGGTACTGCACGGCACATGCCATGGTGGATAATGTACAGCACATTACATGCTGGGTACAGCACATTACATGGTGGGCACAACACAGCACGACAGGGTGGGCACTGCACATGACACGGTTGGTACTGCATGGCACAGCACATTACATGGTGGGTACAGTGCATTACATGGTGGTCACTGTATGGCACAGCACATGACGTGGTGGGCACAGCGCATTACATGGTGGGCACTGAATGGCACAACACATTACATGGTGGGCACTGCATGGCATAGCACATTTCATGGTGGGCAATGCAACTGCACATTACATGTTAGGAACTGCACATGACATTGTGGGCACTGCTAAACAGCCCAGCACATTGCACAGTGGGCACAACACACTACATGCTGGGCACAACACATGGCAGGGTGGGCACAGCACATGACATGGTGGGAACTGCACATGACATGGTGGGCACTGCATATTACTTGGTGGGATCAATGCATGGCACAGCACATTACATGGTGGGCACTGCAATGTACAGCAAATTACATACTGGGCACAGCACATTACATGGGGGGCACTGCAATGCACAGCAAATTACATACTGGGCACAGCACATTACATGGGGGGCACTGCAATGCACAGCACATGACATAGTGGGCACAGCACATTACATGGGGGGCACTGCAATGCACATGACATGACATGGTGGGCACAGCACATTACATGGGGGGCACTGCAATGCACATGACATGACATGGTGGGCACAGCACATTACATGGGGGGCACTGCAATGCACATGACATGACATGGTGGGCACAGCACATTACATGGGGGGCACTGCAATGCACAGCACATGACATAGTGGGCACAGCACATTACATGGGGGGCACTGCAATGCACATGACATGACATGGTGGGCACAGCACATTACATGGGGGCACTGCAATGCACAGGACATGACATGGCATGGTGGGCACAGCACATTACATGGGGGGCACTGCAATGCACATGACATGACATGGTGGGCACAGCACATTACATGGGGGCACTGCAATGCACATGACATGGAGGGCACTGGGCACAAGAGAGCACATTACATGGGGGAAGCAGCAGTCTTTCCCCTAGCACAATAAAACACCTCCCTAACAAATGTACTAACCTTATCTCAACAACAGTATGGGAGATGTCCTTCCTCCCGGGCTCCTGCTGGATAGGAGAACATCAGCGCCCCTCCCCCAGACAGCTCCCAGACACTGAGGAGGATCTGTGTGAGTGAACAGATCCTGTGATAGGAGTCAGTCAGGCATCGGCAGAGACAGGACTCGGCTGCACTAACTCTTGTCTCCTCCATGTGTGCACAGAGGGCTCCTCTTCCTTCAGGAAGGCACACAGATATTCATAAGCCACTGCCATGGGCCTATATTGAGGGAGGGGCCTGGAGCTGCAGCTCCATCAGCCCCTATGTTAATCCGGTGTTCTGACATATACTGTCCTCCTATCGGATAGTGTCCGCTCCGTACTGCGCAGGCGCAGCGCTTGCGCAGTACGGAGCAGAAGGAGATGCCAAAAATGCCCGAAGTTGATGAGCTGACCATCAGCTGTACACGGCGCTTCGGCACTTGTTAGCGATGGCAGTGTAAGAGGGCTGCGCTCGGCAACTATTTATTCTCACTCTATGTCCACTTGGATAGTAGGGAATGATCCTGGACATAGGATGAGAATAACAGCGCAGGCGCCGTGTACAGCTGATGATCAGCTGTTAAACTTCGGAGACTTTCGGCGTCTCGTTTGTCCTCCGTACTGCGCCTGCGCAGTACAGGGCGGACACTATATGATAGGGGACTGTATTTGACAAGACACCGGCCCTAGTGGCGGGGGGCGTGTCCTATGCCTACATACGTTTGACAGTAGGTGTCCCTCATTCCCATCTCAAAATGTTGGGAGGTGTGACATGTCTCAGTTCTCTGTGTGCCCCCGACGATCGGCGGGTGCCGGAGGACATAGAGTGCCCGGCGCCCGCCCTGTGAATTATCACGCCCCCTGCAGACGGAAGTCTGGAATCACGTATACAGTATATATACATGATCCGGCACACAGCTGCTGCCCCGTTGCGGTAAAAATGCTATAGGACGGTGAACCTGCGGTTAATAACAATATTGTTATGTTAATTATGTTAATAAATACAGCAGTCGAAAGTAAATTGTGACAATCGAAATCTGAAATCCGTTTGGTTATTATAAACATATGCACATCATTCACAGTCTTGTGAAAGCCGCATAATTGACAGGTAGATTTAATAATATCTTTTATAGCTTTGCGAAACGATCGTGTATAGGTTTCCTCTTGCTGTGCACGCCCAGATCTAGGGCAAAAGGGAAGGGCACGAAAATGGCATGACATCTGGTTTCCTGTAGATCTGGGTGGAAGGTTGGAGCAGCAACCAGTACAGTCATGAGTGGACAGGTCCGTCCTGTTCATCCCTCCCCGTGTGTCACGCACGGGAATTCCTATCGACTGACAATCATTAGTGGTGGAATAAAATCCGGCTTTATGTACACAGTAAACACGGTTTTGTTTTGAAGTCTTACACGGTGTTGTACAGAATGCACAGGTCAAGCAATAATCTCAGGTAACAAGTGCAAACACGCAACGCAGCGGGTGCCGGAGGGTCTCCTTGTGGGGCCGGCAGGGAAATCGTTTTTTTTTTTCTTCTGTTTCTGTGAATTTATGAATCTGTTTTACATTCTCGCCGTCCCGGTTTCAGCAGCACCTGTGCAGCTTAGAGGGAGTCTGAAGATCTTTAACTCTTTAAAGCGAAACTGAACTTTCTTTTAACCGCTTCAATACCGGCCACTTATACCCCTTCCTGCCCAGACCAATTTTCAGCTTTCAGCGCTGTTACATTTTGAATGTCGATTGCGCGGTCGTGCGACGCTGTACTTAAACAAACTTTTTATCATTCTTTTTCCCCACAAATAGAGCTTTCTTTTCGTGGTATTTGATCGCCTCTGCGGTTTTTATTTTTTGCGCTACACATTAAAAAAAGACCAACAATTCTGAAAAAAAAAAAGTTTTTCCTTTGTTATAAAATGTAGTTTTCTCCTTCACTGACGGGCACTGATAAGGTGGCACTGATGAGGAGGCACTAATAAGTAGAATTGATGGGCATTGACAGGCGGCACTGATATGCAGCACTGATGGGCACTGATAGGTGGCACTGATGGGCACTAATAGATTGCACTGATGGGTACTAATAGATGGCACTGATATGCAGCACTGATGGACACTAATAGGTGGCACTGATGGGCACTGATAGGTGGCACTGATGGACACTAATAGGTGGCACTGATGGGCACTGATAGATTGCACTGATGGGCACTAATAGATGGCACTGATATGCAGCACTGATGGACACTAATAGGTGGCACTGATGGGCACTGATGGACACTAATAGGTGGCACTGATGGGCACTAATAGATTGCACTGATGGGCACTAATAGATGGCACTGATATGCAGCACTGATGGGCATTAATAGGCGGCACTGATGGGCACTAATAGATTGCACTGATGGGCACTAATAGATGGCACTGATAGGCAGCACTGATGATGAGGTACTGACAGTCATTACTGATGGGCACTGATTGGCATCTGTGAAGGGCACTGACAGGTGTTACTGATAGGCCCTGATTGGCACTTTGATGGGCACTGATTGGCATTTTGGTGGGCACTGACTGGCAGCTGATGGGCACTGATTGGCACCTCTGATGGGGCTGCGCTGATAATCAATGCGCTGATTATTAGCGCATACCCCCCTCTAACAGGAGAGCCGCCGATCGGCTCTCCCTGTCAGTGCAAACTGAGGAAAGCCGTTTACCGGCACTTCCTGGTTACACGCTGTGATCAGCTGTGATTGGTCACAGCTGATCATGTGGTAAAGAGCCTACGTCATAGTCTCTTTACCACGATCAGAGTTGCAGTGTGTCAGAGTGACACACCACACCACCGATCAACTGCGGGTTATCCTGCTGGACGTCGTATGACGCCCAGTCAGGATAACAGAACCACTTTCTGGCTGTCATTTTGCTATATGGCGGACAGGAATTGGTAAAGCACAACTGAACATTACTTTAAATCAGCTAAATACCCTCACCGGCCACTTTATTAGGTACACCTTGCTAGTGTAGCAACGTCCCGGGGCCCCTGAAGCCCAATAGTGACCTCCAGAGTTAGGGACAGCTGACATCCTTCTGTGTAGAGTGGGTTGCAAGGCATGGTGGGTGTAATAAGAATAGAAAAGTGTAGCGCTATATTGTGCATAAAGAAGGTGTGTCATGTATAACACCTATGTGCATATCAAACGTTAGGATCTGTTAAACCCAACATGTGAACTTACTAGTGATGGCCTCTATAAAAATAGAGTGATATAAAAAGTGATGTCAACGTATAATGCGAACGTTAGGTTCTGTTAAACCCAACAGGTGAACCTATTAATAGTGACCTATTTAAAAATAAAATTAAATGGAAAAATATATCTGTTGGTATCAACATATAATGAAAAAGCCTATGAATCGTGTGCACACAATCAATATAATCATCAACCATCAAATCCAAAGCCCAAATGTGTATATTACAACATGACATAAGGTGGGGATAAATGGCGAGTCCCTGGGGTATTAAACAGTTCATTCAATTTTGTAAAGGAATCCTGGGTAGATGCAGGTATCACAATAACATCTATTCCTATCTTCAAATAGGCTTTTCCAACTCTTGACCAGGCAAAGAAAATGATGTAAAATGCCCTTACCAGACGCGGTGGACTCACAGGCTGTTGGCGGTGAGTCGTATGAGCTTGCACCGTTTAAGTACGGTAGGGTAACAGTTGTCCTTGGTCTCTGGCAAGAGGGTCTTGGAAAGGTTCCCGATCCAAAGCGATGTCCCGGATTCCTCCTCCAGCGAGCATTCGTATCTCATGCAATCAAGAAAAATGGATAAGGAGAAAAAAGGCTCCACATAGTGTGAATTCCGGATTACCAGGAAATTTTATTATATCAAAAAAGAAATTTCCAGTAAAAGTTTAGGTAAAAACAAAGTTCCTAAAAATGACAGAGGTACATTTAGCGCAGTAACAGATGATAAAATGGCGTCATACACCCGACGCGTTTCGTCTTCAAAAGACATCAACTGGGGTACTGGTGGGTGTAATGCAAGATGAAATGGTGGGCGCCAGACACTTTTAGAATGCAAAAAGAGATTTATTGTCTTTTAAATAGAAGAGGGGCAAAGAGGGTTAGGACCAGGACATCCTTAGGTAGATACAATGTTAAGTGGCAGACTCCGAGACTTCTATAGGCAGATAGCTATACAGGTGAAGGCCTCCAGCTGGACACCACTTCTTTATAGGTAGGATGCTGTCTCCAATGGCAACAGTCTTATAAAAGTTACTAACTGTAATTGTATCCAACTGTTTGCAACTCGAACAGTTCTCTACTTACCCCACAATCATTTACTGTGGTTATTCACTCAATGAGCTCCCAGTCTCTCTCACTAGACTTTAGATCCAATAGCCACTGGATCCTCTGAGCACTTCCATTGTTAGCACTCAGTATCTTCCTTAAGCGTTACCCCCGCTTCCCTGCTGGGTCCCTGGCTTGGAACTCACAGATACTCTTCAAGCATCACCCCTGCAAACCCGCTAGGTCTCTGGCTTGGCACTTGCTGAAGTTTTCCAACTTCTTCCCCGTCCCCGGTTGGCGAGAAGTCTACTCTGGTACTGGCCTCAGCTTACTCACAGTGGTCTCTGGTAAAAAGGTGGATGGTCCCTTAGTGGCGACAGCTTCCCCTCTACCTCTATAGGCCTTAGGTTTATGGCCTAGCAGCCCGGGGCAATACGACACACGTCCACCCAGACAGCTGTCCAGGTGGCACAGAACCCCGATCACCTGACTCCACCCAAATAAACAGGCTCTCCCAGCAGGCCAAGGGACCAAAGAAAATCCCTGCCCATTGGCTGAGACACCCCATCCATTCATAAGCTGTCCTTGCAATGCCCTTGTCTTATCCATTGTCACTAGATACCCGGCCACCCAGTGACAGAACAGAGAAGTGTAGCAATTCCAGAATTAGGGAGAAATCAATTGATCTACTAATAATTGGCCAAGGCAACTACCGCCTGGCAACTAAATTTAAAAGCAGCCCTGCCTAAACATCAGGGTGCTACATCAGTACCGGGTTGGACCCTCTTTTGCCTTCAGAACTGCCTTAATTCATTGTGGCATTCATTCAACAAGGTGTTGGAAACATTCCCCAGAGATTTTGGTCCATAGTGACATGATGGCATCAGGCAGTTGCTGCAGATTTATCGGCTGAACATCCTGTTCTTAGTTCAACCACCACATACCAAAGGTGCTCTATTGGATGAGATCTGGTGAGTGTGGAGGACATTGGAGTACAGTGACCTCATTGTCCAGTGGTGAGATGATTGGAGCTTTGTGACATGGTGCATTATCCTGCTGGAAGGAGTCATCAGAAGATGGGGACACTGTAGTCATAAAGGGATGGACATGGTCAGCAACAATACTCAGGCAGGCCGTGGCGTTTAAACAATGCTAAATTGGTACTAAGGGGCCCAAAGTGTGCCAAGAAAATATCCCCCTCACCATTACACCACCACCACCAGCCTGAACCATTGATACAAGGCAGGATGGATCCATGCTTTCATGTTGTTTAGGCCAAATTCTGACCCGACCATCTGAATGTCGCAGCTGAAATCAAGACTCATCAGACCTGGCAACGTTTTTCAATCTTCTATTGTCCAATTTTGGTGAGCCTGTGCGAATTATAGCCTCAGTTTCCTGTTCTTATCTGACAGGAGTGGCACCCGGTGTGGTCTTCTGCTGCTGTAGCACATCTGCTTCAAGGTTTGATGTGTTGTGCATTCAGAGATAGTATTCTGCATACCTTGGTTGTAACGAGTGGTTATTTGAGTTATGCCCCGTACACACGGTCGGACTTTATTCGGACATTCCGACAACAAAATCCTAGGATTTTTTCCGACGGATGTTGGCTCAAACTTGTCTTGCATACACACGGTCACACAAAGTTGTCGGAAAATCCGATGATTCTGAACGCGGTGACGCAAAACACGTACGTCGGGACTATAAACGGGGCAGTGGCCAATAGCTTTCATCTCTTTATTTATTCTGAGCATGCGTGGCACTTTGTCCGTCGGATTTGTGTACACACGATCGGAATTTCCGACAACAGATTTTGTTGTCGGAAAATTTTAAATCCAAACTTTATGTGTCGGAAAATCCGATGGAAAATGTGTGATGGAGCCCACACACGGTCGGAATTTCCAACAAGGTCCTATCACACATTTTCCGTCGGAAAATCCGACCGTGTGTACGGGGCATTAGTGTTGTCCTTCTATCATCTCGAACCAGTCTGCCCATTCTCCTCTGACATCAACAAGACATTTTCCCCCACACAACTGCCGCTCACTGGATATTTTCTCATATTCTGACCATTCTCTGTAAACCCTACAGATGGTTGTGCTTGAAAAATCCCAGTAGATCAGCAGTTTTTGAAATACTCAGCCCGTCTGCCACATGCAAAGTCACTTAAATTAAATTTCTCCCCCATTTTGATGCTCAGTTTGAATTTCAGCAAGTCGTCTTCATCATGTCCAGATGCCGAAATGCATTGTTTTGCTGCCATGTGATTGGCTGATTAACAATTTGTGTTTCCAAGCAATTGAACAGGTGTACCTAATAAAGTGGCCGGTGAGTGTACATCTCAGGTGCATCAATGTACAAAAGTCTTATGCCGCGTACACACGAGCGGACTTTACGGCATACTTGGTCCGGCATACCGGATTTCGTCGGACAATTCGATCGTGTGTGGGCTCCAGCGGACTTTGTTTTCTCAAAAGTTTGACGGACTTAGATTTGAAACATGTTTCAAATCTGTCCGACGGACTCGAGTCCGGTCGAAAAGTCCGCTCGTCTGTATGCTAGTCCGACGGACAAAAACCGACGCTAGGGCAGCTATTGTTTACTGGCTATCGACTTCCTTATTTTAGTCCGGTCCTACGCCATCTCGTACGAATCCATCGGACTTTGGTTGATCGTGTGTAGGCAAGTCCGTTAATTCGTAAAGTCCATCGAAAAGTCCGCCAGACAAAGTCTGCTGTAAAGTCCACTCGTGTGTACGCGGAATTACCGTTCACCACTTGCTGACCAGGCCATCTTCTGACACTGTTTGTTTGCAAGTAAAAATCTGTATTTCTTTGCTAGAAAACTACTTAGAACCCCCAAACATTATATATTTTTTTTTAGCAGAGACCCTAGAGAATAAAATGGGGGTTGTTTCAATATTTTATGTCACACGTTTTTTGCACAGCGGTTTTTCAAATGCAATTGTTTGGGAAAAATTACACTTTAATCAATTTAAAAAAACAGACACAATATATACCCTAATTTTTTGGTAAAATATGAAAAGACGATGTTATGCCGAGTAAATAGCTACCTAACATGTCATGCTTTAAAATTGCGCCCACTCATGAAAAGGCGCCAAACTACGGTACTAAAAAATCTCCATAGGCCACGCTTTTTAAAAATGTCTACAGGTTACCAGTTTAGAGTTACAGAGGAGGTCTAGTGCTAGAATTATTTCCTTCGCTCTGATGTTCGCAGTGATAAATCACATGTATGGCGTGAACACCTATGTATGCGTTCACCACTGTGTGCAAGCACGTAGGAAGAGGGGCGCTTTAAAAAACATAATTTTAAAAAATATATTTTATTACTTTTTTTGATTTATGCACTGTCCCTTTTCAAAAATTTGTATCACTTTTTTGCTATAGCAAGAAATGTAAACATTCTTTGCGATAACAATACAGCATGACAGGTCCTCTTTTTTTTTTTTTTTTTTAATTATCTTTTTATTGACAGATGCACACGAGAAGACAATTACATATAGATAGTTGATCGGCCCTGCCATATCACAATAAGGGTAATAACATTCAGCGTAACTACCACAATCTGACAATATCTGCTCATGAGACTTAGGCAAGGCAGTTTTGTGCCAATGGTAAGGAATTCGATACCTATGTGAAAATAGCAACTAATGATGATGGCCTATATCGCAAATGGAATTCGGCCATAACAATGTGCATCAAAAAATTTTTATTTTATTTTTTTTTAAAAAGAGAGAAATGGAGAAGAGAAGGAAAGGGTGAAATGGGGAAGAGGGAAAGAGAAGAAGAGAGAGAGGAAAATAAATAAATAAATAAAAAAGAGGGGGGGGGGTGAGAGGACGCGAACAGTGTCCTGTCAGCCACACACCATACCGTCCTTTATATGCAAAAAATTGGTTCATAACTATTGAGAATATTCACCAGAGAAGCGGAACTGATCCCAGTAGAACCATCTGTTTTTGTGTTCTTCTGATTTGTCCCGAAGAGCAGAGGTCAGATGCTCCATGCTTTCTATATGTTTCACCTTGGCGAACCATTGGGCGATAGTAGGAGGAGACTGTTGTTTCCACATGGCAGGAATGCATGCTCTCGCTGCATTGAGTAAATGTTTAAGTAATGATTTGTTATATTTTTTCCGGGAAAGAGGGGTCAGATTAAGAAGAACTGCTGCAGGGTCTCCGGACACTGAGAAATCCGTAAATTTGTGGATCAATTGGAGTACTTGCCGCCAGAATGGCTGGATGCTAGGGCATTCCCAGAAGATATGTAAAAGTGTACCTCTGTGGGAATCACATCTCCAGCATCGATCACTCAATTGTGGGAATAGTTTGGCTAGTACGGATGGAGTTCTATACCACCGTGTCATGATTTTGTAAGTGGTTTCCTGATACTTACTACATAACGATGATTTATGAGCGAAATAGAGTATCCTATCTTTTTGTTGGTTCGTAAAAGTGACCTGCAGGTCTTTTTCCCATTTGGAAAGAAAGGGAGGTTCTGATTGTGCATGGAGATCTAGTACAGCTTCGTAGGAAAGGGACAGAGATTTCCGTATTGGACCATCCCCCAAGCAAAGTTCCTCGAATGGGCTGAGAGGCCTCTGAAAGAGGTGTGGTTTGGGCAATGAGTTCAGAAAGTGTGATAATTGGTGTACCCGCCATTCGTTCAGAAACTGTGATCCTGAGCCCGTCAACAATGTTCTGCCCGGAATCCAGCCATTCGTACAGAGGAGATAGGATGCACGTAGGATCTTCTGTGGTGAATTTGCAGAAAATGCTGGGTCTGACAATCCTGGTTCGAACTTGGGATGTCCTATTATCGGCGTCATTGGGGACGGAAAACTGTTGAGCGAAGAAAGCTTATAAAACTTTCTGATTCACTCAAAGTGGGTCCAATTAATGGGTGATGGGAGAGGTGGGAAGTGTGGCTTTTGCCTTCCCAAGGCAGGCCCTGTGTGGGTACCTGTGCAGCATCTTGTTCCAGACCGACCCATAGTTTGGTGGCGCTATGCCTACACCAGTCTACTACCCTGTTCATATGAACAGCTGTATAGTATAGGGCCGGATCTGGGAACCCTATCCCTCCCTTAAGTTTAGGCCGGAGCAACAGTGCTCTAGCAAGTCGGGGGGGTTTCCCCTGCCAGACAAAGTTAGCAAAAGCGGCTCTTACTGAGTGAAAATACGCTTGGGGTATCTTGATGGGCAGGGCTTGTAACAAATATAAAAGTCTGGGCATCGCATTCATTTTGAGTACGTTACATCGGCCGAACCACGATAGGGCTAGACCGTTCCATCTTGCCATGTCTGTGGATAATGCGGACAATAGTGGCTGAAAATTGAGTTTAAATATGGAATTTAGATTCGCCGGTATTTTCGTCCCTAAGTACTGGATACTGTGAGTCGCCCATCTAAAGGGAAAGTTAGGTTGTAGGCTCTTCAGGATAGGGTCTGGGATGGAGACATTAAGAGCCTCAGACTTTTGGAGGTTTACCTTGAAGTTGGATAAGGCACCATAAGTTCTCAATTCTCGTAGTAGGGAGGGCAGAGATGTTAGGGGTTCCCTGATACAAAAAAGGAGGTCATCGGCATATGCTGCTACCTTGTGGTGGTGAGCCCTGGTTTGCACTCCCTTCGACAGGTCCTCTAATTAATGGAGAGATCTGGGGTCTAAAACAGTGGTCATCAACCCTGTCCTCAGGGCCCACTAACAGGCCAGGTTTTATGTATTACCTTGCGGAGATGCAGACTAGAATACTGCAATCACTGAGCGAAAAGTAGACACAATATGGTGAGAATTACTCCTGCGCTTGTGAGAGCGTTTGTTGTGTAATTTCGATAGTATTGTAGATGGTGAAGAGTATGGAAGAGATGGTAATGCGTGTCCCGCTGCCTCAGCTGACCAGGGGTGGTCTGGAGAAGACTTTGTGGAAGGAGATGGATGCAGGGCGCGTGATCAACCACTTACATCAAAACATATTTGGTTTAATCATGTATAATGGAATACAAACAAATAAATATAACCATCTGAATAATACAAATAATACTTTCATAAAAACAGGTGACAAAATATACACTGAAAGGTTAAAATGGGGATATGCCCATGTAGAGGCAGATGTTTAAAAAAGGCTGACGCGTTTCGAGGGTGACCTCTTCATCAGAGCCTGAGAGAACGGGAACACAGTCTGTGTGAGCCAGTAGGCCGACATGTGTACATGGGGAGGAGTGGCTAGTAGGAGGGTATGTCCTCTGATGTATAGTTACTTATTATGAGCTCCATAACAGTCCACGTCCAAACGTCATGGTATAGTAGGAGAGTTATTTGTATTTCTTTTTCGGTGGTGCAGGATTGTTGGGTAAGCCTGTCTCCAAAGTATGGGGGATGCTGCATCCTGTACACATCCCTGGGGGCAGGGACCGCCTGATCCGTGGAATGGGAAGGTGTAGGAAGTGTCCTTGGATAGTGCCAGAGCCGCAAAAGCCTGAGGAGCTGTCTCTCTGTCTGAGACACAAGTATGTAGTGTCACTGAGCAGCAAATTATATCACCTGTTATGTATTTCAGTTATCTTGCAAACCTGGCCTGTTAGTGGGCCCTGAGGACAGGGTTGATGACCACTGGTCTAAAGACCTCAAATCTCTCCTCTACCCTTAAAAGCAAAAGATCAAAATAGATAAAAGAAATGTTGATCTTTTGCATAAAAAAAAAAAAAAATGGCCTTGAATGGTCATGGTCCTCTTAGGCGATAGAAATGATCAGAGGCCATCTTTCCCTCACTCATTTCTGTGCCAAGCCGCCATCAGTGCTGGTTCGATTCCCAGAGCTACAGTGAGGGGAAAAAGCATTTAATCCCCTACTGATTTTGTACGTTTGCCCACTGACAAAGAAATGATCAGTCTATAATTTTAATGGTAGGTTTATTTTAACAGTGAGAAACAGAACAACAAAAAAACGCATTTCAAAAAAGTTATAAATTGATTTGCATTTTAATGAGTGAAATAAGGATTCGACTCCTTCGCAAAACACGACTTAGTACTTGGTGGCAAAACCCTTGTCAATTACAGAGGTCAGACGCTTCTTGTAGTTGGCCACCAGGTTCGCACACATCTCAGGAGGGATTTTGTCCCACTACTCCTCTTTACAGATCCTCTCCAAGTCATTAAGGTTTCGAGGCTGACGTTTGGTAACCCAAACCTTCAGCTCCCTCCACATATTTTCTATGGGATTAAGGTCTGGAGACCGGCTAGGCCACTCCAGGACCTTATTGTGCTTCTTCTTGAGCCACTCCTTTGTTGCCTTGGCTGTGTGTGTCATGCTGGAATACCCATCCATGACCTACTTTCAATGCCCTGGCTGAGGGAAGGAGGTTCTCACCCAGGGTTTGATAGTACATGGCCCTATCCATTGTCCCTTTGATGTGGTGAAGTTGTCCTGCCCCCTTAGTAACAGCCCCAAAGCATAATGTTTCCACCTCCATGTTTGACAGTGGGGATGGTGTTTTTGGGGTCATAGGCAGCATCCCTCCTCATCCAAACACGGCGAGTTGAGTCGATGCCAAAGAGCTTGATTTTGGTCTCATCTGACCACAACACTTTCACCAAGTTCTCCTCTGAATCATTCAGATGTTCATTAGCAAACTTCAGACGGGCCTCTACATGTGTTTTCTTGAGCAGGGGGACCTTGCGGTTGCAGCAGGATTTCAGTCCTATATGGCGTAGTGTGCTACCAGTTGTTTTCTTGGTGACTATGATCTCAGCTGCCTTGAGATCATTGACAAGATTTTCCCGTGTAGTTCTGGGCTGACTCCTCATTGAAACTCCATGAGGTGAGATCTTGCATGGAGCCCCAGACCGAGGGAGAGTGACAGTTAATTTGTGTTTCTTCCACTTGCTAATAATTGCACCAACTGTTGTCATCCTCTCACCAAGCTGTTTGGCAATGGTCTTGTAGCCCATTCCAGCCTTGTGTAGGTCTACAAACTTGTCTTTTATACAGGTAATGAGCCCACTGACAAGGATCAATTCTTTATCAGTGGGCAAATGTAGAAAATCATCAGGGGATCAAATACTTTTTCCCCTCATTGTACCAATCGCCCAGGTAAGTTTGGGAACCACTGGAAAGCATCCAATCGCTCAGGGTCTCAGTTGACAACAATCTGTTCTACATAAAGCGGTTGTACTCATGTTCTACTTACCTGCTCAGTGCAAGGGTTTTGCACAGAGCGGCCTCGATCCTCCTCTTCTGGGTTCACACCCTCCCCCCCCCCCCCCACTGCGCTCTTCGTTTCCCCTCTTCCTATGGTGGCACACGTGCAGGATTGATCCTGCCTATAGACACACACAGCCCGACTCAGCACCGCCACTCCTTCACTGGATTTGATTGACATCAGCAGGAGTCAATGGCTCCCACTGCTATCGATCTGGGAGAAAGAGCAGTGCCACTGCAGGTGGGCATAGCACTGGATTGATACAGGACTTAAATAGCACCCTCTAGTGTGCTACTAGTATTAATGCAGGCAAATCTAAAATTATTATTAGTTTCTGAGTCTTAAATTGGGTCAGGGTTACTGCAGGTCAGGCTGGGTGGCTCCACAGATGCAGGTCCTCTAGGTCCCCCCCCCCCACCTCTGGATCAAGAAGGCAGAATGTCCTGGCAGGGTGGCTGAGTTAGCCCTTAAATATGGTGGTGCCTGGCCAGCAGGGGAGTCGGGTGGAAGACGGAGTGCTGAGGAGTCTGTCAGTGGCCTAGGAGGGACCACTGGGTCTGGGGGGGCTCTGCCTCCAAGCTGGGCTCGGGCTGGCTTAGGAAGATCCTGACAGCATTATGGTTTGAAAAGGAATCTTGCCTAAGGAGCAGCAGGGAGCAAGGAAGACAGAATGGACATCAACACACCCAGTGGATTCACAAAGGCATAGCTTCCAACTGTCCCTGATTTCGAGGGACTGTCCCTGATTTGGAGAAATGTCCCTCTGTCCCTGTCTTCCCCCTCATTTGTCCCTCATTTTGGTCTGGTCCATATAGTTGTATACAAAATGCACTTTTTATCTTTCAAAAAGTGTTTCCCAGCGCTAAACCTTTCATCCAGTTTCTAAATTGCTGCATTTGTACATTTTAAAAGTCAATATAAAGGAATAGTAGTGGTTAAAAAAGTCCTTATGGATTTACTTAACCTTTTTTTGGTTAATCCTTCTTTAAGAGGGTGTGGCATGGGGCGTGTCCTATGCCTACATATGTTTGTTAGTAGGTGTCCCTCATTCCCATCTCAAAATGTTGAGAGGTATGCAAAGGGAGAGACTGCCACATGTAGCAAGCTTTCAGGAGAACAGTGTTGTGCTTAACCCTTCCTATCCCTTGCCCTGGGAGATCTTCAGAGCAGCCAGGTGGCCTGGTGGACAAGCAGCCAGGAGAGATGGTAGTTCTTGCAAGCAGTAGAGTATCTCCTCTACAAAGGAGAGGAGATACTCCTGCATGCACCTTACAACATATTGTGCTATTTTTCTAGAGGGGCAAAGAGCTCCTGGTCCTCAAGGGACTTTGCTTTTGATCACTAAAGATTGTTGGAGGCCAGGAGAGGGAACAGTCCAGGATTTTGTACATAGAAAGGAAGTTGTCCCCATCCATCGTTTCAGTCAAGTTGGGCATTCCATGGGGCTTTTTTCGTACATCAGACAGTACAACTAATTCTACTATTGCAAGCTGCAAATTCTTTAGTGATTTTCAAATCTGTACTGCGTTTGGTATTGTCAACCATTTTTTCCCCTTCCTCCATACCCTATGGTCTCGCACAATGTATACCAGAGCTCATGTTTTAACCTTTGTATAGTTTTGTCCTATTGCCTTTTCATAATAAAAAATAATTTTTATTAACCTTTTGTGCAGGGGCGTAACTACCACCATAGCGACCCATGCAGGCGCTATGGGGCCCGCAGCCGAGTGGGGCCCAGTGAGGATAAGAGTACCGCCGCCACAGTCTCCCAGCCAGGGGAAGAGAGAGGAAAGGAAGAGGAAAGCTGTCCGTATCAGCAGAGAGCTGAATTGCCCGATGTAAGAGCTTTCATTAGGACTTCCAATGTTCCCAGGGCTCACGTCACATAGCTCCACCTTTTGGCCCGGTGCCTTTGATAGACAGAACGCCGATCCAATGCGGGACATGTGACGTCATCAAAGGCGTCGGGCCAAGAAGTGGGGCTATGTGACGATGAACCCCGGGAAGACAGGAAATTCAAATGAAAGCTATTACAGCGGGCAATCCTGCTCTCTGCTGATCCGGGTGGCTTGCCTCTTCCTCTGCATAGGTGGGGCTGTATGGGGCACAGGCAGACCAGGCTGTATTGGCCACAGGTCACGCTTTATGGGGCACAGGTCACGCTGTATTGGGCACAGGTCATGCTGTATTGGGCACAGGTCACGCTGTATGTGGCACAGGTCACGCTGCAATGACACTAGGGCAGCTGTGGCGGGGGGGGGCTGTTTGCAGGGGGGCCCCATACAACATTTTGCTATGGGGTCCTGCTATTTCTAGTTACGCCCCTGCTTTTGTGATTCTCAATTGCTGCTAAAAAACCCCTCGGGGAACGCTTTTCTTCTTTTTAAGATTGACTATCCGGGGTGCGCAGCCTTTCAGACTCTGTATATGTGCCATATCATGCTAAAGTTGGTTATTCCATAACCCCTCTACCCCATCCAAGTTATCACCCCAATAAAATAACAAAACCAAGCTAAGAGACTGTTTCTTGTGTCCAGATGACAGTAAAAAAATGCTTGTTGCCTGGCTATGCAGGAATAGAGGAACCATTTGCCAGCAGCTCCTGCAGTGCTACACTCACATAAGTATTTAGGGAGGGGGGAGAGGAACGGCTACTGAAAGGTTGTTTACCTGGATGCATAGAATGCATTTAGGTAAGAAAAAAACCTTTAGGCTTTAGAAACTACTATAAGAACACAGTTCTCATTTCCTCTGGATGCCTGGTGCGGGGAAACAGAAGGACTCATAAAAATTTCAAACCTGCTTCTGTTGGATAAGTTTATTGATTTTTCTTCAGAGGCCAACTCTACCCAAAATTGATATATCAGCCTTGACAAGCCACAGCAGGTTAAATCTCTTCCTTCTTTTATGTTGTTATATCCAGAGACCTCAATAGGGACATGTCCCCATCCTGCTCTGTAAATTCCCGCAAGACCATAACAATGCAATCATACTTCTTCTGTATTATGTTTTGGAACCCCCTCGGGGAACAGTGACACCTTCATAATGATCCCAGTAGTTGCTCAGAACTGGGGATTCTGCTGGAGGTAGAACACCACTGGGGGCTCCCAGAGAAATAAGAAGCCTGTATGAGAGTAATAGAAGTGATAGAAATACAGAGGCTGCAATTACTGACCTTCTAAGAATACCAGTTCCCTGGCTGCCTCTGGCTTTAGTACTTTCAAAGTCACTGACCTGAACAGGCATGCACATTAAAAAAAAATCAGAGATAAAGCTAAAACGCCAGACATTAAAGCAGAACTAAGCCTACCAATTTACAGCGGAATTAATGGTTTCCCAAAACAGTTACATTCAAGGCATGCTTTGATTGATAACTTTCACAGTTGCTTGTGCTGTCAATCAAACTGTCAAGACATCAAATGGCTGGTGTCATGACTAGACAACATTTGAAGCACCATGGCAACTACAAATCAAAGAGAGGCTAAGATGGCAGCTAAAGGATAGGAGGGTTTAGTTCAACTTTAAAGCTGAACACCAGGCAGATATAAAAGGGACAAATAAATGTAGCTCTATATTCATTATTACAGTATCTCACAAAAGTGAGTACACCCCTCACATTTTTGTAAATATTTTATTATATCTTTTCATGTGACAACACTGAAGAAATGACACTTTGCTACAATGTTTCTAGATTGTAAGCTCTAACGAGCAGGGCCCTCAGATCCCTCCTGTATTGATTTGTATTGTAAGTGCACTGTCTGCTATCATGTTGTAAAGCGCTGCGTAAACTGTTGGCGCTATATAAATCCTGTATTATAATAATAATAATAACAATGTAAAGTAGTGAGTGTACAGCTTGTATAACAGTGTAAATTTGCTGTCCCCTCAAAAAAACTCAACACACAGCCATTAATATCTAAACCGCTGGAAACAAACGTGAGTACACCCCTAAGTGAAAATGTCCAAATTGGACCCAATTAGCCATTTTCCCTCCCCAATGTCATATGACTTATTAGTGTAACAAGGTCTCAGGGGTGAATGGGTAGCAGGTGTGTTAAATTTGGTGTTATCGCTCTCACTCTCTCATACTGGTCACTGGAAGTTCAACATGGCACCTAATGGCAAAGAACTCTCTGAGGATCTGAAAAAAAGAATTGTTTCTCTACATAAAGATGGCCTAGGCTATAAGAAGATTGCCAAGACCCTGAAACTGAGCTGCAGCACGATGACCAAGACCATACAGCAGTTTAACAGGACAGGTTCCACTCAGAACAGGCCTCACCATGGTCCATCAAAGAAGTTGAGTGCAGGTGCTCAGCGTCATATCCAGAGGTTGTCTTTGGGAAATAAGACATATGAGTGCTGCCAGCATTGCTGCAAAGGTTGAAGGTGTGGGGGGACAGCCTGTCAGTGCTCAGACCATATACCGCACGCTGCATCAAATTGGTCTGCATGGCTGTCATCCCAGAAGGAAGCCTCTTCTAAAGATGATGCACAAGAAAGCCAGCAAACAGTTTGCTGAAGACAAGCAGACTAAGGACATGGATTACTGGAACCATGTCTTGTGGTCTGATGAGACCAAGATAAACTTATTTGGTTCAGATGGTGTCAAGCGTGTGTGGCGGCAATCAGGTGAGGAGTACAAAAACAATTGTGTCTTGTCTACAGTCAAGCATGGTGGTGGGAGTGTCATGGTCTGGGGCTGCATGAGTGCTGCCGGCACTGGGGAGCTACAGTTCATTGAGGGAACAATGAATGCCAACATGTACTGTGACATACTGAATCAGAGCATGATCCCCTCCCATTTCAGCCTGGGCTGCAGGGCAGAGTTCAAACATAACGACCCCAAACACACCTTCAAGATGACCACTGCCTTGCTAAAGAAGCTGAGGGTAAAGGTGAAGGACTGGCCAAGCATGTCTCCAGACCTAAACCCTATTGAGCATCTGTGGGGCATACTCAAACGGAAGGTGGAGGAGCACAAGGTCTCTAACATCCACCAGCTCTGTGATGTCATCATGGAGGAGTGGAAGAGGACTCCAGTGACAACCTGTGAAGCTCTGGTGAACTCCATGCCCAAGAGGGTTAAGGCAGTGCTGGAAAATAATGGCGGCCACACAAAATATTGACACTTTGGGCCCAATTTGGACATTTTCATATAAGGGTGTACTCACTTTTGTTGCCAGCGGTTTAGACATTAATGGCTCTGTGTTGAGTTATTTTGAGGGGACAGCAAATTTACACTGTTATACAAGCTGTACACTCGCTACTTTACATTGTAGCAAAGTGTCATTTCTTTAGTGTTGTCACATGAAAAGATAGAATAAAATATTTACAAAAATGTGAGGGGTGTACTCACTTTTGTGAGATACTGTATATCATTAATACATGATATATTTTTAATGTAAGCAGTGTAAGTACCAGAATTCACATTTCCTGTATAACAGAGTTGGGGTGCAAGAGGTGGCAGCAGAACAAGGAGCCAATCAGTTCATGTGCTGACAAGGAGCATTCTGATTTGATAGGAGGAGAAATCAGAGTGACAGAGGAGCTCATCATTGTGCTGCTTCTCATTTCACTATCCAATAACAGGCTGGGGGTGTGTCCAGAATGACCTGGACTCCTAGGAAGTGAGTAGCATAATGACCATCAGGCTGAGGACATCTAGTGGCAGAAAAAAAATACTGCAGGGAAAATCTCAGGATTAAAGTTATATTAACCCCTTCCCACTCACCCTATAGCCGAATGACAGCCACAGCACAGGCCTACTTTGCCGGGAGGGCGTGCATGTACATGCACGTCCTCCTGTGATCACGCATCCCACGTGCAGCCTGCGATAACCGGCTTGTGTTAAAGGGACA
Source organism: Aquarana catesbeiana (assembly GCF_042186555.1). Lineage (NCBI taxonomy): Eukaryota > Metazoa > Chordata > Amphibia > Anura > Ranidae > Aquarana > Aquarana catesbeiana. Next base: position 215,190,061 of record NC_133335.1, read on the forward strand.
TCAACACTGATTATCAGTGTCCTGATTATCAGTGCAGTCCCAACAGTGCCCACCAGTGCTGCCAATCAGTGCCCACCAGTACTGCCAATCAGTGCTCATGAGTGCTGCCAATCAGTATCCATCAGTGTCACCTATCAGTGCCACCTAGACGTGCTTATCAGTGCCACCTATCAGTGCAGCCTCATCAATGCCCACCATTGTCGCCTCATCAGTGCAGGCTATCAGTGCCCATCAGTGCTGCCTATCAGTGCCACCCATCAAAGCCCATTAGTGCCACCTATCAGTGCAGCCTCATCAGCGCACATCAGTGAAGGAGAAAAATTACCTCTTTGCAGAATTTTCTAACTATGAAAAAAGTTTTTGTTTTTTTTTCTTCAACATTTTTTGTTTGTTTAGCAAAAAATAAAAACCCCAGTGGTGATTAAATACCATCAAAAGAAAGCTCTATTTGTGTGAAAAAAATGATAAAAATGTCATATTAAAGTTATATTAACCCCTTCCAGCTCACCCTATAGCCGAATGACGGCCACAGCACAGGCTTATTTTGCCTGTGCAAAGAAAGTAAAAAGTGTTGCATGACCGCGCAATTATCATTCAAAGTGCGACAGCGCTGAAAGCTGAAAATTGGTCTGGGCAGGAAGGGGGCGAATGTGCCCGGTAGGCAAGTGGTTAAAGGTCTTTTTTTTCTAAAATAACAAACATGTCATACTTGCTCTGTGCACTGGTTTTGCACAGAGCAGCCCTGATCCTCCTTTTCTCAGGCACCCCTGCCAGCATTTCTGGTTCCTCTCCCTTTTAAGTACCCCCTAGAAAGCCACTTCTAAGGGTTTACTCATGCGGGCTCAATTCCAAGTCGCACTGTGGGGTTGATTTACTAAAGGCAAATTGGCTGTGCACTTTGCAAAGTGCAGTTGCCCTCTACAAGAGCAGTTGCTCCAGAGCTTAGTAAATAAGCAGAAGCTCTGCTGACTTCCATCATCCAATCACGTGCAAGCAAACATGTGTTTTTTTTTATTTTCCTTTGCATGTGATTGGGTGTTCTTTGCAAAGTGAAGCTTTACCTCATTTACGAAGCTCTGGAGCAATTGCACCTGCAGAGTGCGCTGTGCAGATAATCGCAGTGTACTATTTCACCTGCGGATAGCAGCGGACACAAGGAAAGAGAAAACAGGAAGCACATCAGAAATGCTAAGAATGTTCCACCGCAGCTAAACACAGCCGCGTGTAAATGCAAGTAAACACAGCTAATTGCAAATGTACAAATTAAAGTGATCGCTATGCCTGGAGTCTTGGAATTTCAAAATAACAAAACAAGCTTTTAACAGCGGCAGAACAGCCGCCCGTGTGAAAGGGGCCTATCTCTGTATTTGTCTGTTTGCCTGGAGATCAGCTTTAAGTCAGAACACTTGATCTGTTTCTGTACTTGTTCCAGGTAAGTGATTTAGAAAGTACTGAAGCCATTCTATCAGCCTTATCGCTAAGTAATAAGCAGTGTCAGTAGGCAAAGAGAGTAGCGGCCGCTTCCATAGGCTCTTAGTATGGTTTCTCATCAAACTTTATAGAAGATTTAAAGCCAAGAAACCATTTTTTAATGTATTTTTTTTATTTTTGGGGGTGGGGGGTGGGGGGGCATTGAATGCAAGTGTAAAAACAGTTCTGCCAAAAACATAAACGTGAAACTCTATTGAGGAATGATGAACTGTAAGCTCTCCAAAGTGTCCAGATTCCCACTGGGGGTTGTATTGCTTTTTAGGTCTTCCGCAATGGTTACCAATTCTTCTGCCACCGAGACCAGGATTCCATAAAACTGAAAACAAAAAAAAGATATCATTGTAAGATTGAGCTCAAACGAGAAAACGGAATATAGATAAATTGTAAGAAGAGGAGAGGAAAGGAAAAAGGAAGAGAGAGAGAGAGAAGAAAAGAGAGAAGAAGAGAAAAGATTTAAAAAAAAAAGAGTAATGGAGAGGAGACGAGAAAAGGAAAAGAAGAGAATAGAAGAGGAGAGTAAAGGCAAGAAGAATAAAGAAGAAGTGAAAAGAATTGACAAGAGTAAGGAGAAAGGGGAGAAGAGTAAAGAAGAGAACAGAGGAGAAGACAAAGAGGAGAGGTGAGACAACAAGAGAAAGGGGAAATGACGAGGAAGAAAAGAGAAGAGTATAGAAGAGAACAGAGGAGAAGAGAAAGGAAAATAGGAGAGGATAGAAAGGAGAAGAAAAGAGAAGAGGGAAGGGAAGAGAAAAGGGAGAAGAAGAAAAGAGATAGGAGAAGAAGAGAAAGGAGGAGAAGAGAAGAGAAAGGAGAAGAGGAGAAGAGAAAGAAGGAGAAGAAAAGGAGGAGGAAAATAAGAGAAGAGAAAAGAGGAAAAGAGAAGAGAAAGGAGGAGAAGAAAAGGAGGAGGAAAAGAAGAGAATAGAAAGGAGGAGAAGAGAAGAGAAAGGAGGAGAAGAGAAGAGAAAGGAGGAGAAGAGAAGGAGGAGGAAAAGAAGAGAAGAGAAAGAAGGAGAAGAGAAGGAGGAGGAAAAGAAGAGAAGAGAAAGAAGGAGAAGAGAAAAGAAAAGAGAAGAGAAAGGAGCAGAGAAGAGAAAGGAGAAGCAAAAGGAGAAGAGAAGATAAAGAAGAAACCTTTTCCTTTTTTGGAAACCTTAATCGTTATTAGGAGCATTTTTCTGGAGAAGAGAAAAGAGAAGAGTAAGGAAAAGAGAAGAGAAATGAAATAAGAAGAGAAAGAAGGAGAAGAGAAAAGAGAAGAGTAAGGAAAAGAGAAGAGAAATGAAATAAGAAGAGAAAGAAGGAGAAGAGAAAAGAGAAGAGTAAGGAAAAGAGAAGAGAAATGAAATATGAAGAGAAAGAAGGAGAAGAGGAGAAAGGAAGAGAGAGGAGAAAGGAGAAGAGAAAACTATTTTGGAAACCTTAAATTGTTATTGGGAGTATTTTTTTGAAGAAGAGAGAAGAGAAAGGAAAAGAGGAGAGACGATAGGTACAAAGTAAGACTATAGGTGTAAATAACAAAATTGATTGTATATCACTTGTTATACATTTAAACTTAAAAATGTAACCTTTAATCATAATATTAATTCCTGGTGATCCTACCAGTAAGATCCACTCCCTGATGAGGGTGACAACACTAATGCTGCAGCATGGAAATCACTGCAGAGGTGTCATCCTGTGCAGGTGCCACAACTACAGCAGGGTATGCTTATGTAGGGTGTAAAGGAAGGTTATCACCATCATCACCGCTCATATCCTTCCTCTGCACTGCCAGTCAGAAGCAGTACACACCCAACTTCACCCACTAGCCTTGTGACTGACAGCAAAGCACAAACACATTGCCCAAGTTTAGAGATAAAATGTCTGAATTGCCTGCAGTCTCATGAGCCTCAATGATTTATGGAACCCTGTTAAATTCCTCCTCCCGGTTTCGGCTATAAGAAGATATATTCAGTACCCATGATGACCTCACAGGGTAAAAAACACAAGTGAAGAGCTCCAAAAACAAGGTAAACAACCAAAAAAGGGCCCATGGCCACTTTGACCAATTGTAATCTCTCTGAACCGTCCTGGAAGCCCTACAGAAACAAGGGGAAGAAGAGTGGGGATTTCAAATACCTGGATTGCTTCATCGGCTGCCTGGGCACTGACAGCTCATCACCCACAGAGACACTTATCCTTTAACCACTTCCCGTCCGCACTATAGCCGAAAGACGGCTGCAGCGCGGACTAAATTTGCCAGGAGGGTGTCCCTGAACGTCCTCCTGTGCTTGAGCGGCCTGCGCGCCCCCTGCAGGGGGCACGCGGCGTGCTCTGTGATGAGCGAGTCTATGAGACTCGGCTGATCACAGATCAAAGTAAGGGGTCGATCCCGACCCCTTACCACGTGATCAGCTGTCAGCCAATGACAGCTAATCATGTGACATAAACAGAGCCAGCAATCGGCTATTTTTTCTCCTCACGCTATCAAAAAGCCGATCACCGGCGGCTGCCAGAGGGACATTGGTCCCGATTGTGGAGAGGCTTCTGTGCATCACCTACCAGTGCCCACCAGCGCCACCCACCAGTGCCCACAGTATCACCCATCAGTGCTCACAGTGTCACCCATCAGTGCCCACAGTGCCACCTATAAATCACCAATCAGTGCGTCATCACCAGTGCTGCCTATCAATACCACCTACCAGTGCCCATCAGTGCCACTTATCAGTGCCCATCAGTGAGATCTATCAGTGCCACCCATCAGTGCCACTCATCAGTGCCACCCACCAGTGCCACCCATCAGGGCCCATCAGTGCCATCTTATCAGTGCCCATCAGTGTCGTCTTATCTGTGCCTATTAGTGTCGCCTTATTTGTGCACATCAGTGCAGCCTCATCAGCAAATATCAATGAAGGAGAAAAATTACCCATTTGCAAAATTTTATAACAAACTATGAAACATGTTTTTTTTTTTTTTTTTTCAAAAATTGTTTGTTTAGCAAAAAATAAAAACCCCAGTGGTGATTAAATACCACCAAAAGAAAGCTCCATTTGTGTGAAAAAAATGATAAAATTTTCATATGGGTACAGTGTTGTATGACTGCGCAATTGTCATTCAAAGTGTGACTGCGCTGAAAGCTGAAAATTGGTCTGGGCAGGAAGGGGGTTTAAGTGCCCAGTAAGCAAAAGGTTAATATGTAAATGCCTTTTTAAATTCATTTTCAATCTTTCAAATCCAGTAGCTTTCATGAAAATAATATCCGGCAATCATACCAAGAAGGTCCTTGTTCAGAAACCTCAGGAGGATATAGAGTGACAATTGGGTCTCCTGATTGTACTTCTGCATTGTGACTCTTTCACATGACAATAGACACACACATTGCCTAAGCATGGTCTACCATTGCCACTATCAGGAAGCTGGTCCAGAGCAATGTTGTACAGTCCTCAGTGGAGTGAGTGCATGTAGAAAGGAAGTGGCTGAAAGAACCTGGAGAAGGTCAGCAGCTCGGAGATGCAATAAAGGATGAAAAAAAAGGTAAAAACAGTATTTAAAAAAAATGTGATCGTTAATGATTCTCAGTGCCTTAGCAAACTAAATATCATCCCTTTAGGGTTTAGGTCTACTACATTAAGCAGTTACAAGACACCTAACCAATAGGAGTAATGTAAACAGTTAACACACAGTCCCTCACTCATATGGCTCTCATGCAGCTGCCACAGGCATGTGCTCAGGCCCTGGTGTCCAATTAGTTCAGTCTCAGGATGTGAGACGTCAGCCCAGACTGCTGGTGTATGGACTTGTCTTTCTAGAATATAAGTCCCACAGGAACGCCTTGTGGACATACTGTAAGCTTAATCAATGTACAGAGCAAGTCCCCGGTTTCTTTCTGAGGCCAGCACATCTTGGCCTTCCCTAAAGTCTAATAATCTATACGATCTCCTTCCAAGAACATTCTTTTTATACCTCCATGTCCTGACTCTGCCTGGATTCGCTCTGAGACACTTGCTGCTAACGAAGGGATAAAGTGTTGCCTCGCAGAAAACAGAGGACTTTTTATAAAAGCTTCATCCTAAAATTGAAGAAGCCGTATTCTGCAGACACCTCCATATAAAGGTACACTGCACATAAAATGTTATTATTTGGTTCACGTCAAAATGGTTTCACGGGTGCATGGAAAAATTAAAGCTTCTGAAAATTTTCGGAACACAGATGTCCAACTTCAGCCCAATATCTCTTTTTTTAGATTTTGCAAAGGGTGGGGAAGAGTTCAAATTTCTTCAGCTTTCATTCAGTCTCCAGGATATTTCCCATAATTTTCCACTGACCAAAGATGCACCACCTTCTTGTTTGCTTGGAGGTTTAGCGCACATTTATTTATTCACCTATTTCTCCTCTTTCATTTATTTCTCCTCTTTCCTCTGAAAGTCTAGTATTGTGCTAGCATGTCTTAACTTGGTAAACAAGGAGGAAAGGCTTGTGCTAACGCCAAGAACCCCATCATCTCAGGCTGGTCTGCAGTTCCAAGTTGGTTGCCGATTGGGTCAGGGCCAAAGCTCCAATCTGTCTGGCGCCGTCCTTAAGTATCTGATGGCTGAGACTCTGGAGCTGGTGGGCAACACTGCCCGAGACAACAAGACCCACATCATCCCGCAACGGCCTATAGTATACAGGACTGGCCAGCCTAAGATAACCATAAATAAAGTGCTGTGCTACACAATAGAAAAATAATAAGTACAGTCAGGTGAAAACTTCCATGTGAAAGGAATCCCACTCCTCCTTTTGAACAGATGGTTGTGTGGTAAATCAAAATCGTCAACTCTTGAAGAAAGCCACCACCAAGAGGAATCAGATGTACGCTCACCATAAATCGGGGACCTTATAATGAAAGAAAGTTGATTTACATGTGGTCCTCCAAACCTTTCACACTCATGGCCGGTATTTATAAAACTCCCGACCATTCCAAGTCACCAATTATGGGCATAAAGTAAAGAAACGAACCGTATAGTGTAAAACCCTTTAAAACTAATTTATTACAATTAAAAAAACTCTCACCGTGTTTAAAATAAATTGCGTAATCAAACAGCATTCCCAGCCAGCAAAGATGGCGTTTTACCGATGACACCAGCAGGTCGCTTCACCCTAAGATGACCTCAGCTCATAGCAAAAAGGAAGCATCTGTATTTCCCCCTGCCCACCCCTAGATCCAAGGAGCAGAGGGGCTCTGTGATTTTTATAAAAACAAATGATTGCATGTCATATCATAGACTCTGCCTCCCTGTATCCTAAATGCAAGGTTGGGGTAACCAACCATCTGGGAAGAATGGGGTTCAGTCCTGTAGGTGTGGACTGACTATGCCAATGCCCAGCCAATTGTAAACAAGAATTTCCGTTACTCCAAATATTGTCACTTAAATTTACACTTCTGCTCTACTTCTCCCATCTGTCTGGTGTCATCCTTCAGTATCTGATGGCTGAGATTCTCAAGCTGCACAGCAATGCTGCCTGTGACAACAAGACCTGCATCATCCTCCAACACCTTGAGCAGGCTGTATGCAACGATGAGGAACTCAACAAGCTGCTCAGTTGAGTCACTATCACCCAGGGGGAGTCCTGCCCAACATCCAGGCCGCGCCCCTGCCCAAGAAGCCTGAGAGCCACAAGCCCTCCAAGGCCAAGTACACTGAATATAATGTTTTCCTCTTCCCTTTTCACCATATTTGCATATATGTATTTTTGGTTGTTTGTGGCTTTAGCAATGAGTTCTGGTTTTGAGTTCAGGTTGACTAGATACATAGTGGGTTTATTATTATAATTATTTAATGTTTACTCATACATATATTTGTCACACGTTTAGTATTGAATATAGGTTATTATTGGAGAATAGGATATTACTTTATTATGATGTATATTTTCTTGACCCAAACTTAGGCCAGCCTTTCTCAATCTTTATAACCCAGGGGAAGCCTTGAAATATTTCTTAAGGTCTCAGGGAACCCCTGGTAAGATAAGTCTATTGAGGCTCATTGGGAAAATGCTCCTTACATTGGTGGTGGTAAGTGGAAAGAATTCCCACCTTACAGGCGTGGCCAGAATGACACCCTTGCAGTCTTGTTGGCTCTGCCAAGTGGCGTTTGACCTGGAACTATGCAGGCACCATCCTATAGGAGGTCGGTTAGCCATAGCTCAAGGAACCCTTAGCCATTTCAGAAGGAACCCTAGGTTGCCACGTAACCCTGGTTGAGAATGGCTACTCTGGAACTTCCCTATTCTGTCTTCAACTAAATTCAAGTCCGTTGCTTAAAAAAAAACAAAAAACTGCTTAATATTCACCTCTCAGATGGGTGGCAAGTCCACCATTTGCTGTGTTCAAAAGCTACAGCCTCTGGCAGAGTCTTTAGGGTGTGTAGGCTTCCTGCCCCTAACTACGCTATTGTTCTTCCTGCCAGTCCCTACGTTATTACTGTGTCCTATAGTGACATGACTGCCAGTGGAAGGAACCACAGTACCTGACTGGGGATGCAGACATCTGAACCATGCTGAGATTCTGTTGCAGGCTGTAGCACTTGAAAACAATGAAGTGAAGACTCGCTGCCAACTAAAGAGGCAACTATTATAAGTCTTCTTTTGTAGGCAACCCTTCTTTTTCCTTCTTTAAAGTGGAACTATACTCACCTCTGTCCCAGCGATGCAACATCTGCGAGCATCCTCACCAACACCGGCTTCCTTCGTATTCAGAATCAGCAGTCTTGCCTGGTCATGCCAGGATGGCGTAAGTCCCGTGAATGCGCATGGGAGTAAATTATGCTTTAAATTACAGAGTTCATTTAGGGATAACTGCAGTTTTATGTATATTTGGAGGAGAATATATATAGCAAGGATCTCCAAATTTTCTAAACAAAGGGACAGTTTACTGTCGTTCAGATTTTAAGAGGGCCAGACTGTACTGTGCCCCATCTTTTGTGTCATTAGAAGCAATTGTGCCCCATCTTTGGTGTCAGTGGAAGGAATAGTGCCCCATCTTTGGTGTCAGTGGAAGGAATTGTGCCCCATCTTAGGTGTCAGTGGAAAGAATTATGTCCCATTATTGGTGTCAGTGGGAGGAATTATGTCCCATTGTTGGTGTCAGTGGGGGAATAGTGCCCTATTATTGGTGTCAGTGGCAGGAATTTTCCCCTATTGGTGGTGTCGGTGGCAGGAATAATGTCTCAAGGGCCGGATAAAAGCAAGCAAAGGGCCGCTTCCAGCACCTGGGCTGCAGTTTGGAGACCACTGGCCTATAGTAAATAGGACTGGCCAGCCTATGATGACCATCGGATGAGGAGGAGGCTCTGTGATTTTTAAAAAACCAGATGATTGTACTTCATATCATAAAGTGACCCTGTTTCCCCGTACCCTAAATGCAAGGTTGGGGTAATAAAAGCACGGCCAGTTGTAAACTAGTTTCTGTTACTCCAGATGTTGTCATTTACATTTAAACTTCTGCTCTACTTAGTTCTTAATTGACCCCCCACAAAAAATTATATAATTGAAGTTATTCTTCATTCTTATTCAATTAAGCCCTAACCTATACAGCCAAACCCTGCCCGCTCATCATCTCCCTATCTGATGAAAGTACCTCTATGAGAGTTCTCTCATTGGACAAGGACATGACAGATGTGTAGGACCAAAGCTGGGCAAGTCAAGCCCTAGATAAAGTGATGCCAAAATGAGAGGAGCACACACAAGAAAGGCATTGCTGGGTAAATGTTTAAATAAGAAACGGCTGCACCTCACGTGGGCTCCAAGTAAAGTTTATTGGAATATCAAAATATCCGAAATGACACCAGAGGACACCAGCAGTGGTCAAGGTAGACACGTTTCACATAACAAAAAGTGTGCTTGATAATTTTTGTGAAACGCATCTACCTTGACCACTGCTGGTGTCCTCTGGTGTCATTTTGGATATTTTGATATTCCAGTTAACATTACTTGAAGCCCACGGAGGCGAGCCGGGTCTAGCACTCAAGTGTGTGTTCCAGTGGGCGTATCAGTTACACCTGGAGCAGTGAGTTATTTTCACCTGGTTAAATGTTAATGGCAGACACCTCATGGTACAGTTTCTTGGGCAGGATGTTTACATTTAAAGGAACTTTAATGTCAATATGGTGTTCACAACTGCAGATCACTTTCTGAAAAAGCTACCTAACGAACTGGTTTCCATGCTTTTTCAGTCACTGACACAGAACAGTTATAGCAAATTTAAATTGTAACTGGATGACATCCTGTTTGCCAATGTGCAGCATATCTAAAAATTTCCATGTTTTTACTCCTAAAAAAAAAAAAAAGCTGTTTACACCTTTCTCCCATCCTCTTTTTTTTTCATCTCAGCATTGCTGATCTCCTCCAGCCTCTGTCTGCATGCATTGGCTGCACCATCAGCTGCACATCATTGCTTTTGACCAGTTTCCTGATAATAATGTTGAACCATGTCTGTGCAATGCATGTCAGCACAGCTGCTCTTGGTCTCCACCAAAGGACGCATGTGATGCCCCTTACACACGGTCGGATTTTCCGACGGAAAATGTGTGATAGGACCTTGTTGTGGGAAATTCCGACCGTGTGTAGGCTCCATCACACATTTTCCATCGGATTTTCCGACACACAAAGTTTGAGAGCAGGCTATAAAATTTTCCGACAACAAAATCCGTTGTCGGAATTTCCGATCGTGTGTACACAAATCCGACGCACAAAGTGCCATGCATGCTCATAATAAATAAAGAAATGAAAGCTATTGGCTACTGCCCCGTTTATAGTCCCGACGTACGTGTTTTACGTCACCGCGTTCAGAACGATCGGATTTTCCGACAACTTTGTGTGACCGTGTGTATGCAAGACAAGTTTGAGCCAACATCTGTCGGAAAAAATCCTAGGATTTTGTTGTCAGAATGTCCGATCAACGTCCGACCGTGTGTACAGGGCATGACAGGGGGACAACACAGGAGCAAATATTAAAAGACAGTTGTCACCCTATAGCAGGAACAGCCTGACCAAGAACCTTCATGGCAGCAGGTGTTATTTCAATAATGGTGGAAATTTTAAAAGATTGAAAATCACTTATGAATCAACATTACCATGTAAAGCTTATATGAGATTGCGTTTACATCTACTTTACCAAAACTTTTGACTTTGCTGGCTGCACACTTGTTCTGGATCTGTGGACCTAGTCCTTTCAAAATGAAGCCAGCCATTGGCAGCCCACATAAAATTAAAGTGGAATTAAACTCTCCTGTCTTCACAGTCAAGGAGGCTGCCATCTTGGTCTCTGTTTGAGCTGCAGTTACCATGGTGCTGCACATGTGATCAGTTATGACACCAGTCATTTGACAGTTTGGTTGAGAGAGCATGCAACTGTGACACTTATCATTCATGGCATGCCCTGAGTCTAACCATTTTGGGAAACAGTTAAATTGATGAGTTTAGTTCCACTTTAACTCAATGGCTTTAGTTCCACTTTAAGATGGTTCACAGGTTCACTTTAAAATACTTGTATTGATCTTCACAGGAATGCATGGCTGAACAAAAAGGTGAGTGTCCTATTAGCCTGGGATTCTATTTTCACCCATAGGACTGTGGACATCCATTCACACACCTCAGTGTACAGGCTCTCCTGATACTTCTCTTGTATAATTGGATCTACTTGGCAGAGACGGGACTGTGGGGGAGACAAGTCCAGGCTTTCTCCGGATGATACCAGCTCCTTGTTCTCTCCAGAGAGGGCTGTCATCTTTGAGGATTTCTTGTCTTCCTTGCCCTTCAACTTCCTACTGCTAGGACGGTCCTGGATGAAATATAAAGAAAAAAAATCCTTCAATTAAAATGCACTCAACTTTGCAGCCAAAAAAATGACAAAAACTGCTGATGCATCACATGTGCTTATTCGTGTCAATTAGATAAATGCTTATTTTACAGTATATCTTATCCGACACATATAATAGCAGTCAGGATTAGCTAATTGCAATATTTAGTTGTCACATAGGGGGCTACCTGTCCTGGCATAAAACATTTCAAATATAATAACAGTGCTGAAGTGCAGTGACCTTATGCCTGGTGCCTGCAAGCAAAGTAAAAAAACATTTGTATCCCTGTGGAACCTCCAAAGATTGGAGGACCGGGCTGTACGTGGAAATTCAGTATTCACCAAAAATGAATAACGTGAGACTAAACAATATCCTTATTCTTCAAAAATATTCCATACATATTGAATACTTAAAGTGATTGTAAATGTTCAAAAAAATGCTTTTTTTAAAACTTAAAATAAATGTTTTTGCATAAAGCAGCGCCGGTCCTCCTCTTCTCAAGTTCCCCACTGGCACTCCTGGTCCCCCCCCCCCCCCCACCAAATGCCCCCAGAGCAAGCCGCTTGCTCTGGGGGCACTCTTGCATGCTCACTCCTGAGTACCACTCTGTATGTACATTGACATACAGAACACAGCTCGGCCCCGCCCCCACTCCCCCCTTACTGGCTGTGATTGACAGCAGCAGGAGTCAATGGCTACCGCTGCTGATCTGAGCCAATGAGGAGGAAGAGAGCCAAGAGAGCTGATGCTCTCGTGCACATTGCTGGATCAAGAATATGTTTCTTAATGTGTTTTTCTGCCTCCTTGTAACATCTTCTGTGAGCTCCTTTTCCTACACATTTCCGTTTTTCAGGTGAGCAGTCATGTGTCCTGCTCTATGTACACTACACACCCAAAAGTCCCTTAGCCCATCTCAGGACCAAGCAAGAGAAAATAGCTATGCGCCTACATATAGTGGAACCAAAAATAATGAGCAGAGCCACCCTTTAGGAGGAAGCTGGGAACACAGCACTAAAAAAAAAAAAAAAAAAACACTTAGGTGGTACATTTCATTACTAGGAGTCCTCCCCCTATGTTGAAGGAATTGTTACCACATAGGGAATTTATTTCACATTTTATGGGGGTGCAACAATCTCCAGGAGTTCTGGAAAGTATTCTCCTTAGTCATCTCAGATATTATGGGCATACACAACCTACCCCTTAGGGCTCCTTCGTGTTGGATTGGAGACCTTCCCCCAGCTACTAGAACTGTGGTAATGCACATAATTTTTGCTGCTTGCATTACTATCGCTAGAGAATGGAAGTCACTATCTCCACCAAATATAGAGTCAATGGTTAATAAAGTTAATACGCAATGCCTTTTTAAGAAACTGATAGCATATAAAGATCATAGAGTTCATATTTAGCACAAGAAATATTGTAAGTTTGGAGAGGCTATTCAACGTCCTCGTCACAGATTTCATCTAGACCTACTGTTATTTGAGGATTACTCATCCATGTCTAATAAGGTTACTGTGGAACTGGAAGGAGGAATGTTCTTACTCTTATTCTGATTAACAAGTTACTATGTATTGATTATGGTTTTCCATTTGACTGTACTTTACAATACCAAGGTGAGCCACCAGGTGCTTCAACGGATTATTGAATGTAGGGAGTCTGGTCACAGTGTGTACCCATGAGGGTCGACAGGCACCAACCCTCCTCAGTCGAGAGTTTCATTGTTACTAGTATATGTGACATTGTAATAGCAGTGAGACTTGTGGATACATTGGGGTTGATTTAGGCCTGGTTCACACTGGTACGACATGACAGTCGTACGACTTTGGATCCGACTTTGCCCTGCGACTTGAAGTCCGACATCCGTCCGACTTCAATGAACGGGGACCCGACTTGAATCCCGACAATATCAGGGACCTTCTGTCTGGTATGAATCTTTAGGGGGAACTCCACGCCAAAAAAAAAAACTAAAACGGCATGGGTTCCCCCTCCAAGAGCATACCAGGCCCTTCGATATGGTATGGATTTTAAGGGGAACCTCCACGCCGAAAAAACGGCATGGGCCCTCCTCAAAATCCATACCAGACCCTTATCCGAGCACGCAGCCCGGCAGGTCAGGAAAGGGGGTGGGAACAAGCGACATCATCGCCCGGGGCATTATGGGGTGGTGACGTAATAAGGGACAGGGCCTCCAGATGACGTCACCCAGTGACCCCCCACCCCATGCCAATATAAGTAGTCTCACACTGCGCACCCAGCATTAGAGAGGGAGAGAGCATCGAGTCAACATCAGAAAAAGAACAGAGGGAGAAGACAGCAGAGAAGACCCGGCAGAGAGTGAAGACAGCGGACAGAGTGAGAAGAACCGGAAAAAGCTAGAAGACGTCAATGGAGAAGACCCGGAGAGGGGAGAAGAACCGGCAGAGGCAGAAGACATCAGCGGAGGAGGCAGAAGAGCAGGAGAGGGGAGAAGAAATCGGAAGCAACGCCGGAGCTGTCTTAATAGATTACTTTAAAAACCTGTTTACTTTGTTTTTGACACTTTTTTTGGGTGAATGGGTAAGGGAACAATGTACCCCATACTCATTAACATAGGGTGGGGGGCTGGGATCTGGGGGGGGGCTTCCAGATTCCGATAAGCCCCCCACCCGCAGACCCTGACAACCAACGGCCAGGGTTGTCAAGAAGAGGCCCTTGTCCTCATCAACATGGGGACAAGGTGCTTTGGGGTGGGGGGCGCAAGGCCCCCCCCCTCTGCCCCCCAAAGCACCCACCCCCCCATGTTGAGGGCATGCGGCCTGGTACAGTTCAGGAAGGGGGGGGGGTGCTTGCTAGTCCCCACCCCCTTTCCTGACCTGCCGGGCTGAGTGCTCGGATAAGGGTCTGGTATAGATTTTGGGGGGGCTCCCCTTAAATTCCCTGCCAGACCGAAGAGCCAGGTATGGTCTTGGAGGGGAAACCCATGTGTTTTTTTTTTATTTGGCGTGGAGTACCCCTTCAAGATCATCACAGCACAAGTCACATGCCAAAGTCGGGTCAGTTAAGACCGCGATCCGACTTTAGTGATATTCAGTGGGCTGAAGTAGGATCAAAGTCAGACCAAAGTAGTGCAGGGAGCATTTTTAAAGTCGGACAGACTTGTGTCGGACCAGTTATGACGGCTCTCATAGGGAAACATTGATTTTCACACGTCATGCGACATGAGCTCCCAATGACTGAACGTTTGTCGTACCAGTGTGAACCCGGCCTTACTCGTGCACTTAGAATCTGGTGCAGCTGGCATGGTAGCCAATCAGCTTCTAACTTCAGTTTGTTCAACTACCTTTGGCAATAAAACCTGGAAGCTGATTGGTTTCTATGGTTTCTATGCAGAGCTGCACCATCTTTTCCACCCTCCAGTTATAGTAAATAACCCCTATTCTGTTTTAAGATGGTTTTACTATGCTTCATATTGGTTCAGTGGAGGTCTTCTTGGTTCTATTTGACCCACCAGTTTATACCTTCTAGTTGTGCTCTGATATAACTCCAAACATTTGTTGGCATGAGTTTGAAGTTATACACACCAATAATGTAACAATATACCTACCTCCTTTTCCAATCTATCCTTTATTCCCTGCTTTCCACCTTTTTTCTCCTCTCTTTCCCTTCCTCCGGGCGTTCTTTTATCGTCTTTTGTCCCTCCTGTTCTCTTCTCGTCTTTCCCTGCCTTCCCACGTTTCTGATCCACCACTAGAACAAGAGGAGAAGTTTTATAATACAGGAAATGATTTTTCTTCTGTTAAAAACAAGGGAATCTCTTTTATAAAGGCAATTTAAGAGAAGATTGCGTAAATCCCTTCAGGGGATTCACCTTCAATTACAGGGAAGATCTCATGGTGACTAACACATACATTGGTCATTGAAGCCTCTGATTCCTCTTCTTATTGTAAATTGAGGTGGTGACCTGAAAAGATTTGACTTACTCATTTTCCTTGAATAACATTGTACTCCTTAAAGTAAAAGACAACTTTTTTTGGATAGTGTGTCCAGGCCCCCTGGGAAGATTTTTCCTCCCTATGTTTGCTGGTGACTACTGTCATGAGGACAGAGAGTGATAAGAAATTTTAAGTTCTTCAGTTGTCACCGGAGCAAGAGCAAAGGGGAAACTCTTCAATGGTTAAAGCTGATTTCTCCTCACATTGAAGAGATTTCCTCTCACTTCCATCTGTCTCTGGGATATGAAATGAAGGAAAGTTTCCCCAATTCGATACAGATAGCAAAAAAAAAAAAAAATCTAATGGGGGTTTTAAACATTTTTACTAAAACCAAAACTAAAAAACGGGTTTGGCAGTGCTAATACTTTAAAGAGTAACTCCACTTTTGTTGAGAAAAAAACATTCCCCTCTGGGTAATCTATGTACATTGCAAGGATTTCAACAATCGTTGCTACATATTCCTACCTTTTATTATTCTAACGAAATCCCTGTGTGTTTTTCTGTGTCCATGTGAGAAAGTGAATCTAATGGCAGTGGTTTCATAATTATCAATCAGCTGTAGCACCTGCAGGGCACTAATGAGGAAAGCTGCTGGGCCAGCATCCCCTTAGACGTGTTCCTATTAGGAGTATCTCACCAAAAATTTAATTTTTGTTGCAGGGGATGCCTATAATCTAACGTCAGACTTCTGGTAAAATAGGAGAGCCAATAATACAAGCAGAAAAATGATGTTTCTAGAGGGGCGTTCTGTACACATTTTGTGTACAGAACACCTCCAGGTAGTCATATTGCATTGCATTAATTTAAGAAAATTACAGCAGCTGCAGATTGAAAAGGAAAGGTAATTTTTTAATAACATTCAATTACAATATGACTTGTGTAACAGTTGTATACGCTATATTATTTTTTCTTTATTTGCAATTTTTTTCCCCACAAAAGTGGAGTTACCCTTTAAAGCAAACCTGTAATTTGCCCATCCTGGATAATTTTTCCCTCCCAGCAGCTTGCATGGTAGTTTCCTTCTCTCCCAGCATCTGAAAGGAGCAGCAGGGAAGGGAAAAGAAGTATCCTTTTTTCCGCTGGGGAGGAGGTGAACATGTTTCTTTTGCCTGTACAGGGAATCACAGCTTCACTTTAAAGCAGAACTCCAGCCAAAAAAGTAACCCTCAAGGAGCTTACAATCTAAGGTCCTATCTCACATACATACATACATACACATACTAGGGCCAATTATCCTACCAGCATGCCTTTGGAGTGTGGGAGGAAACCCAGACAGGCACAAGAAGAACATGCAAACTCTATGTGCAATACTCATCTTCTATCCAGAGCTGTCCCTGCAATGCTTCTTTTCCACAACTAGATGCCTGCAGTCTTCCAGGCTAAATAACAGCCAGCACCATTCACTGCAATTCATCTGAGCCCAAACCATTATGAACCCGCCCAAGTCTGTGACTGAACTGGGAAAGGAGAAGCAGTGATTGGCTATTTGTGCTGCACCCCCTCTCCCAGTCTGAGCTGAGCCCGACAGGGACTGCAAGTGTTTATTAGGTCAATGTACTGTTGCATTTAAAAATTGCTTTTAATTAAGCTATAATGCTTACAGAGCTGCATTAATGTGTGTCTTCTATATCTTCCTGGACGTAAGTTTGGTTTTAAATCTGAACTCTAGGTATGAGCCTTATTGCATACTTACACTGGTTCAGCTTGGACCAATGTAGGTATGCATATCTTATACCTGAGGGGCTGCTGGGGAAGCTGACAAACATTGTAGTAGTCGGCACCACTACTACAATGATATCCGCAACTTTTCCTGGTCCTGTGCCAAGTGGCTTCCTCAAAGCATACTGACCACAGGGGGGTCCACAAGCTTAGCACTGCCACCATCCACTGAATGACTTTTTTTTCAATAAATAAACCAATACTACTGCTTTTCAAAATGCCCGATACTTGACTGAGTCTGTAGCCCTCTTCCAACTATGTTCCCCATTGCTTGCACCAAATGTCTATTAAAGTACGTTATATGTAAGTAAGTATTTGGCATTTTACAAAGTAACAAAGGCACTTATAAGAGAGGGATTAATGCAGTTGGCAAGCAAGGACATGTATTACAATATTACAAAATCAATTTCCTTGGCCCTTTTTTTCTTTTTTTAACGGAGCTCCGTGGTGCAGTGCTTGACGAAACACTGTGAAAAAAAAGAGTGAACTGTGAAAACAAAGCACACAAAAATGTGCACAAGGGTACTGTACATGGTCCAACCTCCAAAGAGGAAGGGCTTCAATCCCTGAACCTCCCTGGGGTGCAAGGTTCCTGACAGGGGCAAGGTACTCTGGTTTACTTAGCCAGGTAGACCTTACTTCTTAGTGACCTGCAGAGGCTGGTCCTCCAAGTACTTGGTCGGGGCTTTCCTGGAAAGAGAACCTCGGTTATGGAAGAGGAAAAAGATATGAAGGCCACTGATCTTCTCCCCAACATCAAGGCTGGCCTCCCGAAAAACCTGCACCATATGTCTCTGAGCAAAAAAAAAAAAAAAAAAAAACACACACACAGTGTAGGTGCCTCTGATTAATAAAGGCAATTAATAAACAAATGCCACGTGCGTTGCACAAGGAGGGTCTTCCAGCCGTAAAAACGTTGCCAGAAGATCCAACCAAGAAGCATGTGCAAAATAAATGGTGAAACCTCGGTACAACTGAAAGAGACACCACAATTGTAACCAGAATAGATCACCATATAAAATTGAAACCTCACATGGAGTAGGCACTTCCCGCCACAAAAAGTTACATAGTAATGCCGCGTACACACGGTCGGATTTTCCAACAGGAAATGTTAGATGGGAGCTTTGAGACGGAAATTCCGACCGTGTGTAGGCTCCATCGGACATTTTCCGTCAGAATTTCCTACAAACAAAATTTGAGATCTGGATCTCAAATTTTCCGACAACAAAATCCGTTCTCGTACATTCCAATCGTGTGTACACAATTCCGACGCACAAAGTTCCATGCATGCTGGGAATCAAGCAGAAGAGCCGCACTGGCTATTGAACTTCATTTTTTTCTTGGCTCGTCGTACGTGTTGTACGTCACCGCGTTCTTGACATTCGGAATTTCTGACAACATTTGTGCGACCGTGTGTATGCAAGACAAGTTTGAGCCAACATCCGTCAGAAATAAATCCATGAATTTTGTTGTCGGAATGTGCGATCGTGTGTACGCGGCATTATCCGGGTTGAAAAAAGACGAGTCCATCTAGTTCAACCATTTAAAAAAAAATAAATAAATAAAATCATACAATCCCATATACACAATCCTCTACCCACAGTTGATCCAGAGGAAGGCGAAAAACCCCAGCAAAACATGATCCAATTTGCTACAGCAGTGGTAAAAATTCCTTCCTGATCCCCCCGAGAGGCAATCGAATGGATATACTTTAACCCTTTCATGACTAAGCCTATTTTTCACATTTGGTGTTTACAAGTTAAAATCCGTATTTTTTGCTAGACAATTACTTAGAGTCCCCAAACATTATATATATATATTTTTAGCAGAGAATCTATAGAATAAAATGGCGATTGTTGGAATATTTTATATCACACAGTGTTTGTGCAGCAGTGTTTTAAAAGGGACACTTTCATGAACTTTAAAAAACCAAACAGTAAAATTAGCCCAATTTTTTGTATAATGTGAAAGATGATGTTACGCCGAGTAAATAGATACCAAACATGTCACGCTTTATAATTGCACGCACTCGTGGAATGGCGACAAACTACGGTACCTAAAAAATAGGATTTTTTATTGCAGCTTACCTGTAAAATCCTTTTCTTTCGACGGACATCACGGGACACAGAGCCACAGTAATTACTGATGGGTTATAGGGTATCACTAGGTATTGGACACTGGTCACACCCTAATCAGGAAGTTCAACCCCCTATATAACCCCTCCCCTTCCAGGGATACCTCAGTTTTGTAGCAAAGCAGTATAGGTGTATTAGAAGAGGGGCGGGACCTCTGTGTCCTGTGATGTCCGTCGAAAGAAAAGGATTTTACAGGTAAGCTGTAATAAAAAATCCTATTTTCTTTCTCGGACATCACGGGACACAGAGCCACAGTAATTACTGATGGGATGTCCCAAAGCAATGCCAACTGAGGGGGGGGAATCACAACCAAGTAGGGTGCTATCAGACCTGAGGACCTTGTACCGCTGTCTGCAGCACACTACGCCCAAAGGCGATATCCTCATGCCTTCTCACATCCACCTGATAGAATCTGGTGAATGTATGAACTGAAGACCAGGTTGCGGCCTTGCAGATCTGAGCCATAGAGGCCCGGTGATGCACTGCCCAAGAAGCACCAATAGCCCTTGTGGAATGTGCCTTGATCTGAAACGGGGGAACCTTCCGTTTCAAACCGTAAGCTTGAATAATCAACTGTCGAACCCATTTAGAAATGGTCGCTTTTGACGCTGCCTGTCCTCTATTGGGACCCTCCGGCAGCACGAACAAGACATCCGTCTTGCGAATCTGAGCAGTTGCCTCCAGATAGGTCTTGACTGCTCTTACTACATCCAAAGAATGTAATGACCTTTCTTCCGAAGAACAAGGTTCTGGAAAAAAGGAAGGTAGCACAATGTCTTGGTTTAGATGAAAATCTGAAACCACCTTCGGTAAAAAAACTAGGATGAGGGCGCAGTACCACTCTATCCTTGTGTATAATCAAGTAAGGCTCTTTACAGGGAAGAGCTGCTATTTCTGATACTCTTCTAGCAGAAGAGATAGCTACCAGGAAAATTAGTTTCCTCGTCAGTAAGACCAAAGGAATCTGACGTATTGGTTCAAAAGGTTGTTTTTGTAACACCGATAGAACCAAGTTCAAGTCCCAGGGGTTTAGGGGCGCCTTAACCGGAGGATTAAGACGCATCACCCCCTGTATAAAGTTTCGGATCAGAGAATGCGAAGCAAGCGGCCGTTGAAACAACACTGATAAGGCCGACACCTGGCCCTTGATGGTACTCAAGGCCAGCTTCATCTCTAATCCTAATTGTAGAAAATCCAGAATTCTACCTATGACATATTTCCTGGGATGCCAACCCCTGGATTCACACCAGGATACATAAGCTTTCCAGACACTATGATAAATCATTCTGGAAGCTGGCTTCCTTGCCTTGATCAAGGTAGATATGACAGGACCTGAAAGCCCACGATTTTTCAGAACGTGGGATTCAATAGCCCACCCGTCAAATCTAGCATTTGTGAGGCAGGCTGGAACACCGGACCTTGAGCTAACAGGTCTGGGTGTATCGGTAGGGTCCACCGGGAACCCACCATCATCCCTGCTATTTCTGCTTATCAGGTTCTTCTGGACCAAACGGGGGCCACCAGAAGTGCCGACTTCCCTTCTTGCCTGAGTCTGCGAAGGAGCCGTGGCAGTAGCAGAATGGGAGGGAATGCATAAATCGGTGAGAGCCGATGCCACGGAATCACCAACGCATCCGTCCTGCCTGCAAGAGGATCCCAGGCAACCGGTAGGAAGGATTTCCCCTTCTGTAGGTTTTCGGGTATGAGCCATCAACTGAGGCTCTGACGCATCGCATGCGATAGGTGCATTGGAAAGTTTAATGCCTGCACCTTCCTGTTCCAGGTCAACAGAATACTGTGTTACAACAGTTCTGCTTGGACCTGCGCATAGGGAACTGCTTCGAATGAAGCCACCATCTTCCCCTGCAGCCTTATACAAAGGCGGACAGAAAGACCCTTCTTGGCCCTGACTGTCAGAATCAGCTCCCTTAGAGCAGTGATCTTTGCCTGCAGACACTTCAGTTAAGCAGGAAAACTGGGCACATATAGGCCTGCATCTCTGATGCCTATTGATATCAGAAATTCTCCCTGCAGGACGGAGATTACTGTCTGAATTGATTCCAAACGAAAGGACTGCATCCTTGGGAATCGTTTCAGATCTCTCAAATCCAAAATGGGTCTGTCGTCCCCATTTGGTTTTCGGACCATAGAAAGATTGGAACAAAGTCTCAATCCTTGATCCTTTGTGGGAACCCCCACAATGACCTCTTGCGACAAAAGTCGCTTTATCGCTAGAAGGAGCGACTGCTTCTCTTCTGGCTTTCTGGGAACACCTGATCTGAGGAAACGAGGAGAGGGACATTCTTGGAACTCCAGTCTGTACCCTAAGGTTACCGTGGAGATCACCCATCTGTCCTGGAAGTCCTTCTGCCAGGGCCCTGAGAGCTGCAGCAGTCTTTCCCCCCACTCGAGCAAGCGGGGCGCCCCTTCATGAAGAGGTCTTAGTGTCTTGCTTAGAAGACCTTTTCCCCCAGGATTTCTTGTGTCCCTGGGGTTGACTCTTGTTTCTTGCCCCATACGGAGGAGACCCTCGTGACTGCCTGGAGGCTGATGCCCCTGGCGCTGGGGAAAGAGTCCGTTTAAAAGAGGGACGCTTACTCTTCTTCTTATCAGGTAAGAGAGTGCTTTTCCCACAGGAGATCATCTTGATATAATTATCCAAGTCCTCTCCAAACAACCTTTCACCACGGAAGGGAAACCCAGCCAGTAGCTTCTTACATGGTGCTTCGGCTGACCAGTTTTTCAACCATAAGATTCTACGTATATGCACCAACCCAAGCAAGAGGCGAGAGGTTTGCACGATAGAATCTCTAATGGCATCAACAGCATAACATAAAGCCGCAGGAAGGTTAGCAAACCCCTGGGCCTGCTGTTCAGGTAATACTTTGATGACCTGTTTAACATGGTCTCTTAAGTATTGACAGACTCCAATCGCTGCTACTGCAGGTTGGGCCACTGATCCTGCTAAAGAGAACACATCTTTCAATAAGAAGTCCATCTTTTTATCCACAGGATCTTTGAGCATCTGAGCGTTGTCTACAGGACAAGTCAGATTACTATTTACAGAGGAAATGGCCGCATCAATGGCCGGTATTCCCCACCTCTTAATAAACTTTTCTTCCATAGGATAAAGTGTAGAAAACTTTTTCGGCGGAAGAAATCGCTTATCTGGGTGATCCCACTCAGAATAAAGCAGCTTTTCAAGTAAATTATGAACAGGAAAAGCATGTGCTGCTTGGAAAGGTTTCAGTGACCCCAAAGCAGAAGAGGTTTCTGTAGTAGTTTCAGGTAGGGACAACTTAAATGTGGAGCGGACCAATCCAGTGAGGATCTGCACTAAGACTTTCTCCTCTTGGGAAGTCGCAGAGGGTCGCTCTCCACCTGAATCCTCCGAAGAGGAATCATCTGTCCCATCCCGATCCTCTGAAAGGGATTCATCTCCTTTATCCCAGAGCTCCTCTGACTGAGGGTCTTAGGAAGCAGAGGAAGGCCTTGTGCGTTTTCTTTCACTGCGTGAAGATGTAATCGCGGCCATTAGCTTTTTCTCTAATCCAGAAATGGTTGAGGAAAAAACTTCTTGTGTAATGTACACAGGGGCTGAAGTGCCGGCAGCAGATGTAGCCCCTAACCCCAATGGCTCTCCCTGTCCAGCTGCCCCTGGTCCCTCAGGAGGGGATGGTGTAGCAGACAGGGGGTCCTCAGAACCTGAACGAGACCCCCTAGTGCCTCTGGTTCTTGGGGTGCTTGAACCTCTTCTACCCATAGTGCAAAGCAACAAGGTGTGAGGTATCAAAAGCGAACACTGACTGCTGAGCGATGTAGTCTGGCTAAAAGCCTTGCTACCAAATGCCCAGTCCGGTGTTCTTTAGTAAATGCAGCCTAGGGGAATGCCTGTGTCCCACCTTACATGCGACTGTCAGCTCTGTGTCTCTCCAAAGCTCAGAGCACCTGTACAGTGTGCTTTAAATGGCCATGCTTTCTGGCACTGTGGGCGTCTGGGCACGCTGACGCTGTGCTGACGCCCCGCCCCCCCTTCCCCCCCTCGTTTTTGAAAAACGAGCGCTTCCCGCGCGAGCCGACCCTTTCTGACAAGCCTGAAGGGAGGCTGGGGTTGGGGGAATAAGGAGGAGGCCGGCAGTGATGGGCCCTGCATCGCAATGCGGCTTCGGTGGCGGCGGCGGCAGCGGCTGTGACAGTGCGGTCTCACCCGCCTTACAGCATACCTGAGCCTTTCCCTAGCCTGGGGGGACCATCCCAGCAGAGAAAACCCCCCACCATCTACCTTTGGAGCTGGAGGAAGAGCTAATGCAGCGGACGCTGAGACAGATCAAACATGAAAAGGTTTGTGCTCTTGGCAGCCCCCGGTGGTCACAATAGGCACAGCATGCATTCACCTTAAAGGAGAAAAGCCACTAGAACTCAAAAATTCTGTGGAATCTCCTCTTACCTTATCCAGGCCGCAGGGTTCAGTTTACACAGACCCAGCCTTCGCCTCTCACGGTGGGCTCCGTTTGTGGAAAAACCGTCAGAGACTGGGGCCCCCATCAGTAGGGGGATCCTTCAGTTCTGGGCCTGTAAAGCACCTCGCCAGAAATTAGGAAGTTTAAAGCCATTTTCTGATCCGCGGGTCCAGCTCTCTAAAAAGAGAAGCGTTACAGGTAAAACCTCGTTTCTTCGGACACGAGGCCCGGGTACCATCCAATTCGGCCATGAAAAGACACTTTGAATGGATCCGGTCGCCTGGCTTGCCCCAGTATAGGATCTTAGAATATTCCTTTTGGAGCTTCAGCACAGGACATCTTTACACGTCCATCACCTAAGACACTGGTGTAAAAACTGAGGTATCCCTGGAAGGGGAGGGGTTATATAGGGGGTTGAACTTCCTGATTAGGGTGTGACCAGTGTCCAATACCTAGTGATACCCTATAACCCATCAGTAATTACTGTGGCTCTGTGTCCCGTGATGTCCGAGAAAAGAAATCTCCATAGGCGACGCTTTAAATTTAATTTATGGTTACCAGGTTAGAGTTACAGAGGAGGTCTAGCGCTAGAATTATTGCTCTCGCTCTGACGATCGCGGCGATACCTCACATGTGTGATTTGAACACTGTTTACATATGCGGACGTGACTTCCGTATGCTTTGCTGCGCGAGCTCGCGGGGACGAGGGCGCTTTAAAAAAAACATTTTTTTTCTTATTTATTTTTATATGAATAAATTGTGTTTAAAAAAAAAAAAAAAAATTGATCACTTTTATTGCTGTCACAAGGAATGTAAACATCAGTAGTTGACAGTAATAGGTGGTGACAGGTACTCTTTATAAAAGACCCCTGATCCCTCCTTTGCACTTCAAAGTATTCAGATCGCTGAAAACGGCAATTCTGAATACTGTGTATTTTTTTTAAACCGGCGCCATTGGCAGCCGAGTAAATGGGAAGTGACGTCATGACGTCGCTTCCGTGTTTACGATTAGGAGGCTGGCACGAAGCCGCTCACGGCTTCATTCCAGACTGTTACTAGCCGCCGGAGGCGGCCGATTGGTCATTGGACCTCCCGATGGAACGGGAGACATGGTAAGAGCGGCGGGAGGGGGGGGGGCGTCCCCTCCCACTCCTCCGGTATAACAGCCGAGCGGCTTAGTACGCACATCTGCGTATGCTCGGTGGGAAGGGGTTAAAAAACAGGGAGATCTGTTGTGTATTAAGGGACAAAAAGAAGGACAGAGCACCTTGTCCTTGCAAAGTATGAAATAGTTTTTTTCAATATTGCTCTTCAAGACCCCTTTCACACCAAGCCGCTTCAAAAAACTCCATAAAACGCCTTAGTGTTATTACCGCGTTTTTACAGCGTTTTAGGGGCATTAGCGGTAAAATTAAAGCAACGCTGCAGGCGTTTTAACAGCGTTTTTTCAAGCAGTATTGAAGCATATGTTATTGATGTTATCTTTTTGCTTGCATGTTTATCCCTTGTGAGATCATGTAAAACAAGCAGTGTCTTGTAAAGTAACAAGCAGTGTCTTATTTTACTTCAAATCTTCATTTTTCTGGAATTAATTCTTTTTTTTGGCACTTTAATTTAGTTTTTTTGGCACTTTGATGGTCTGTTTAATCATTCTCACCTTCCCACAAGTTCAGTCCTGTTGTTGTAGATGCTCTCTTTTCTGCTTGCATGTTTACCTTTTTGTGAGATCATGTGACTTTTCTACAGCTCAGGGCGGATTATAGGTGCTATTCAGGCGTTTTTACAGCGTTTTCAATTCATTTCAATGGAGAGGGGCGTTTTTGAAGCGCTTTTTTCAACGCCCAAAGGTTACTTTCACACTGAGGCGTGCGGGCGCTGGTGGTACAGTGGCGCTAAATATAGCGCCGCTTTACTGTCGTTTTAGCGGCGCTAGCGAGGCGGTTTTAACATGGCTGCAAAGCGCCGCTGCAGCTGCATTTTGCGGGCGGGTTTGCAGCGCTGCCCCATTGTTTTCAATGGGAAGGGGCGCTTTAAGAGCGGTAAATACACCGCTTCTAATGCGCTCCAAAGATGCGGCTTGCAGGACTTTTTTGACCGCCCTGCCCTCGGGGCTTTCACACTGGAGTGCATTGAGCAGCTCTTTCGGGGCGCTTTGCAGGCACTAATTTTAGCACTTTAGCGCCTGCAAAGCCCCTCAGTGTGAAAAGAGCCAAAAGCTGCTTCAAAGATGCTGCTTGCAAGACTTTTCTCAACGCCCCGCCAGCGCAACGCCTCAGTGTGAAAGGGTCCATTGAGATGCATGGTGAGCATTTTATGAGCATTTAATGAGCGTTTTAATAGCGTTATTTTTAGCGCTAAAAGCTGCAAAAACGCCTTGGTGTGAAAGGGGTCTAAAGGTACTCACAAAAGTGCAGTTATCAATTGTTTATAAAATCCGCAGGGGGGGGCTGAGCACCAATAACCTCAGGCCACTCACAGAACGGGCATTAAAGCCCAATCACTGACCACAGCCAGTAATTCATAATATAGCTGAATACATTTTCAGGGGCCCCCGAAAATGAGAAATTGAGCTGTTCAACCTATTGTGGATTTTACAAGTGATTGATTACTGCACTTTTGTGAGTACCTTTTAATAGCAATTTTAAATAGTTTAGAAGAGCAGAAAGATATATTGGTGGGCTCAAGACTTTATAGGCACAATAATGAGGGTAATATATAGTTAAAATGTTATTTTATTTCGAAATTATTACATAAAAAAAGGGGGAAAGGAAGATATAAAAACCAATCACAGTTTACAAATTATGCACTCCATACACATTTGGTTGGTTGGTGAAAAAAGATACACAAAACTTATGAAACCAACAAGAGACATGCAGCTTATTGATCTATATAGTTACAGTACATTTTGTTGAACCAAGCGTTATGTGATGGTGGCAATCAATTTCTGTATGAGCTCGACATGTTGCGCGCCGCATGCGCTTCTTCAGGAGCACAGAATTAGGGTACCTGATAGATTTATAACTATGCTTAGGAAGAGAGAGGGGGTAAAAACAAAACCACAGCAATCTCCTTAATCACTATCCTTACCATAAGTCGCTTGCGGCCGGACGGCTGTGCGGCTTTTCACCACCAACTTCTCCACTTACGAGTTAGATGCTATATATCCAGACTCAGCAGGATTGGGGCTCAGATTGAATAGCTTCCCAAGGAATAAAAGTCTTTATGCACTTTGATGCAACTTCCATGTTTGCCTCTGATTATTACATATCCTCTTCCATCAAACAATTACCGCTGAAAGTGCTGGGAATTACTACCACTGATTAAGGAGATTGCTGTGGTTTTGTTTTTACCCCCTCTCTCTTCCTAAGCATAGTTATAAATCTATCAGGTACCCTAATTCTGTGCTCCTGAAGAAGCGCATGCGGCGCGCAACATGTCGAGCTCATACAGAAATTGATTGCCACCATCACATAACGCTTGGTTCAACAAAATGTACTGTAACTATATAGATCAATAAGCTGCATGTCTCTTGTTGGTTTCATAAGTTTTGTGTATCTTTTTTCACCAACCAACCAAATGTGTATGGAGTGCATAATTTGTAAACTGTGATTGGTTTTTATATCTTCCTTTCCCCCTTTTTTTATGTAATAATTTCGAAATAAAATAACATTTTAACTATATATTACCCTCATTATTGTGCCTATAAAGTCTTGAGCCCACCAATATATCTTTCTGCTCTTCTAAACTATTGTATATAAGACGTGGCACCTGTAACTTATCCCGTATCCGCATGACCACTATGCAATGATACGATTATAATCTAATAAAGCAATTTTAAATAAACTAATTTGAGTTTCATGAGGACAAGGTGCTCTATCCTTTCGTCTCGTGTACTGTAATATACACAAAGAATCCCTGATCATATACAAAAGAAGATGCAGTCATGGTGTGATGGGAATTTTCATCACATTAGAGGGTGTGCAGGCACATTAGTGTGGATTTCCACTTTTAGAACAAAAGTTATACTTATGCAGCGTACACACGGTCGGACTTTTCGACCGACGCCGACGGACCAAATCCGGCTGACAATCCGATCGTGTGTGGGCTTCACCGGACCTTCAGCGGACTTTTCCAGTTGCAAATCTGACAGACTTTAGATTTGGAACAGGCTTCAAATCTTTACATCGTAACTCCGCCGGACCCAGAAATCCGCTCGTCTGTATGCTAGTCCGACGGACAAAAACTGACACTAGGGCAGCTATTGGCTACTGGCTATCAACTTCCTTATTTTAGTCCGGTGTACGTCATCACGTATGAATCCATCGGACTTTGGTATGATTGTGTGTAGGCAAGTCCGTTCGTTAGAAAGTCCGCCGCAAGTCCGCCAAAAGCCAGAGAAAACAAAACATTTTGAAGTCACACTTATTCACACAGGCATAATGAGCTGTACACCCATGCAAAATGGCTGTTGACATCCACGTGGGATGCACAGGGGCCCCCTGCAGGCAGCCTGTTGAAAACAATGCACAGACCTGCGTGAGTGTCCAAGTGTCATCCTGGAGTGTACATCAGTGTGGGTCCAATGCACAGATCAGAATGCAAACCTCCAAGAAAAGAGACTCACCATGCTCAACCTAGGAAGATCAAATATCAGTGTGCAAACTACGTTGCTTCGGCTGAAGCTCCTGTAATACCCCCAAACAAACTTTATGTAAAAGCCGACACTCGTCCACAGGCTGTACAATCCTCTTTATTGGATCACAAGGTAAGGTTCACAGATAAAAACAGTACTGACACATTTCAGCCAAGAATGGCTTTATTCATAGGCAAGCTATAGCTAACCATAGCTATGACTAAATCCATTCTCGGGTGAAACGCGTCAGTTTGTTTTTAATCTCTGAATCTTACCCTGTGTCCTAATAAAAAGGATTGTACAGCCTGTGGATGAGTGCCGGCTTTTACATAGGGATCAGAAGGAAATCTGTCCATGTTCTGATCTGTGCATCAGACCCACAGGGATGTACACTCCGGGATATGCTTAGAGATCTGTGCAGCTGGCCTTCTATGCTGAGTCATTAGTTTCTAAGTACCTTCTGTTCTACTTAAAGAGGACGTAAACCCCAATGAGTTTTACTTCCTCTTTTGATCCTCGCAAGGCCTGCAAATGAAAAGCATAATGGGCTAGTACACATCGCATACTAGCCCATTATACGACACTTACCTGCAAATGAAGCTCCTGAGCAGGCCGCGTCCATCTTCGCCCCTCTTCCTTCTGGGGCCACGGACTCCAGCTCTGTGACTGGCCGGAGTTGCGTGACGTCACTCCCGCGCGAGCCGCAGTCATGGCACACGCTGGAGGAAGAAACGGCACGGTTGTCCGTTTCTTCACAGCGCATGCGCTGATGACAACATCGGAGCACTACAAGTGAAATATCTCCTAAACGGCGCATGTTTAGGAAATATTTCCACTACCTATAGGTAAGCCTAGAATAAGCCTAGAATAGGTAAAAATCCACAAAAAGGGTTTACAACCTACATTCATGTGCTGGGCCTCTCTCATGCCACTGTAATGTGTGCGCTCTCCGCTGGACTACACGCTAATATGAAGCCACAGACACACCACGGAGAAGCTGCTGGGTAAAAGGACGTCTTCTTCACCCACTGGATTTTAATTGACAGCTAGCTCTTTATACTTTTTTTTTTTTTTTGAAGGAGTGCAGCTGGCCGCACAAAGCACATTGCAAAGAACCACTGTAACAATATGGCCAATAAAGTTTATTGAAATATATATTGCTGTAAAAAAAAAAAAAATGCTGCTGCATACAAGTGGTCAAGGGACATGTAGTCCCATCATCAGTGCTTAAAGCGTAACTCCACTTTTGTTGAGAAAAAAAACATTCCCCTCTGGGTGATCTCTGTACATTACAAGGATTTTAACAAACTTTGTTGTAGATTCCAACCTTTTGTTATTCTGAAGAAATCCATGTATGTTTGTCTGTGCTCATGTTCTTATTGAGTCTAATGGGAGTGGTTTCATAATTATCAAACAGCTGTGGCACCTGCAGAGCTCTAATGAGGAAAACTGTAGGGTCTGCATCCCTTAAGGCCTGGTTCACACCTATGCATTTTTTTAGTGTGTTTTCAGGTTTGCAGAAGAACATTACAGTCCATTTAACGTGGTTTCCTATAGATGTGGTTCACATCTGTGCATTTTATGGAAAGGGCCAGGGACTTTTTTCTGGTTTTGGGTTCCATAGACATCAATTGCGTGTATTGAAAAACGCAAAATGCACCTGCAATTTGCAAACTGCAACCTGCGTAGCGTGAACCTGGCCTTAGATGTAATTTCCTATTGGGAGTATCACACCAAAAATGATATCTTTGTTGCAGGAGATGCCTGAAATCTGACTTGTATCTTAATGCAGACCAGTGGCGGCTGGTGCTCAAAATTTTTGGGGGGGGTGCAAACAAACTGAAAATACTGAAACCCCCCCCCCATCAAATGCAGCCACTTGTGTCCATCATATGCAGCCACTTGTGCCCATCAAATGCAGCCACTTGTGCCCATCAAATGCAGCCACTTTATGCAGCCACTTGTGCCCATCAAATCCAGCCACTTGTGCCCATCAAATTATTTTTTTTTTTCTCACAAAAGTGGAGATAACCTTTAAGCTAAAGATTGTGTTTGAGCCCCCCTGCCAGATGTTTGGTGAGCTACTGAGACAGGTGAAAAGTTTAAAAGTGATCTGGAGAAAAAAACAATTATGGAGCACAGTAAATGTATTTAAATATAAATTTGTTTTTGAGACTTTCTGGATTTGCCCATTGGTCAATATCTAAAGGCCCAACTGTGTACTTCAATGAACGGAAGAGAAATTGACTTTTTTCAATGGATTATTTGACCCCTTTGCGCCGACCGTACGCAAATTTGTGTTAATGGCTTGAAGGGGTTAAACTGGAGTGATGCCTACAGCTACAGCTGCTGATTTTGGCGATCTGAATACTTTTAAGTGCAAAGGAGTACTCCATAAAGAGTACCTGTCGTGCCCGCAAATGTAAACGGTGTTCGAATCACACATGTGAAGTATCACCGCGATCGTCAGAGTGTGAGCAATAATTCTAGCAAAATACCTCCTCTGTAACTCTAACCTGGTAACCGTTACATTTTTTTAAAGTGTCGCCTATGGAGATTTTTAGGTACCATAGTTTGTCGCCATTCCACAAGTGTGTGCAATTTCAAAGCATGAGTGGGCGCAATTTTAAAGCATGACATGTTTGGTATCTATTTACTCGGCGTAACATCATCTTTCACATTATACCAAAAAATTGGGCTAACTTTACTGTTTAGTTTTTTTTTTTTTAATTCATGAAAGTGTCCTTTTTCCCCAAAAATTGAGTTTGAAAGACCACTGCGCAAATACCGTGTGACATAAAATATTGCAACGATCGCCATTTTATTCTCTAGGGTCTCTTCTAAAAAAAACTATATATAATGTTTGGGGGTTCTATTTTCTAGCAAAAAATACAGATTTCAAATTTTAAGCAACAAATGTCAGAAAAAGGCTTAGGCATGAAAGGGTTAATACTACTTTGAATGGAACCTCTATATCGTTTCTTTTACTTCTGGAGTGCTTTGAAGCCATGAGTGGTGTTTCGTCAAACTGATTAGTAAGCTCTGCACTGCAACTGTGAGCGCATACAAGTAACAGCAGGTTGTATTTACTCCATTCCATTCCAGTATGTAGTCATACATACTGGACATAATTAGAAGATATTACCTGTCTCTTCTATTATAACTTCTGCTGTCACATCCTTGTCGGGCATACCCAGTACAAACCGTAGCTCCATTGACCGTTCCACTAATTTATCTATGGCGTCCCTCCATAGCTGAAGACTGAAAACAGAAGTGTAAAAATATACAGACTGAGATAAGAAAATCATTCCTGATATAAAAGTGATGCTACTGACAATCAAAAACTACCGTTTATGGCCTGGTGAGATCAGGGCTGGTGCAAGAATTTTTGACACCCTAGGCGAAACCTCATTTTGTCGCCCCCCTTGGCTCCACCCCCTCTGCCCTGCCCATGTGTACCCCACCTTTTTAATGAAGCGCCCATCAAATGCAGCCTCACCAGTGTCCACCAATGCAGCCTCACCAGTGCCCATCAATGCAACCTCACCAGTGCCCATAAAAGAATGTTTGCTTGCTTCCACTTAGGGACACAGACACAGTCCTCGGCCGCCGCTGCGCTTCTGACACTATGTGAATGGAGCGGCGGTTGCCTGCTGATGCTGAGACTTAGTTGCTTGCTGCAGAGAGAAGATAGTAGGAACACCAGTGGCCGGGCACCCTAAGCAGCAGTGCACCCTAGGTGGCTGCCTAGTTTGCCTAGTGGTAGCACCGGCCCTGGGTGAGATGGGACCTTATACACTAGAATGTAGATCGGTTCTGCTTATTGCTCCTCTGCATGTTACTCTATATTTGTAGGAATATAAACAACTGCATGATCCCATAACTGTGCGCACTGACATAACAGAATACTTGCTGCAGCTAGATGATAACTGACAGCCATTGTTATAATAGATTGGAAGACAAATGCAAGCTGATGAGTTGTTTTTAAGGTGAATAGTTTGAAAAAGAAATAAAATGACAATGTAGAAATGGGTCAGGTAACCTGTCAGAATAAAGTGACAGGTCTTCATCCAATGATAGTGTTTTTTCTGCTGCATGAAGCAGAGAGAACTAAGTGACCTACCACAGGCTCCATTCCTCTGCCTGCATTTTATGAGTGGGCTGTAAAATGCAGGTTGCTGTACTGAGTAATACTGTGGAGTATAGCAGAAAGCAAACAGCAAAATCTGCAAGGAGTCTAAATCAGCCCTAAAGCTCTACCTCATGTCAGTAGGGCAGTGTACGGTGTCAGTATTTTTTTTTATTTTAATATTTAATTTTTTTTTATTTTTCATAATATTATTATTTATTATTTTTAAAAATATTATTTTACAATTGTTTTAAGAGCCTCGTTGGGGGGCTTTGGTGCAATAT
Source organism: Aquarana catesbeiana (assembly GCF_042186555.1). NCBI lineage: Eukaryota > Metazoa > Chordata > Amphibia > Anura > Ranidae > Aquarana > Aquarana catesbeiana. The sequence goes on from NC_133335.1 coordinate 215,222,698, forward strand.
CAGGCGTTTAAACAGCCCCCCTATGTCTCACTTTTGAGACAGAGAAAGGGACTGAGGACAGAGATTCTCCAGTCCCTTTGTCTCCAGCCTCAGCTGCACGAGCTTCTTCCCCCACTCTCCAACCTGAAACATTCCCCACAGCAGCTGGCAGGAGAGGAGAGGAGAGGAGGAAAGCCAGCAGCGCTGCGGCACGGGGGGCAGGACAGGGGGAATCTGCACCACACAGGGTGATTAGGGTGTACCCAGGCACACCTGGCACACCCTGTGCGCACGCCTATGAACCCCAGTTTGCTTTGTACTTTAGCTTGCAATTTCAGCAGCGACACAGGCAGCAATAAAACTTAAGATCATTTGTAATCCTTCCCCACTCTATCCAAAACTAAGGCTGGTCATTCAATTTGTAAGCAGTCAGGCAGGCCCTTGCACTACATAGTTGAAGGTTAATATAAAAGAAATCGAATAAGAAAATTGTATAATATATGGCCAGCTTAACAAAAAGTATTGGCTTGATATCCTGTTTAGGCGGTTTCACACACACATTACATTTTGCGGCCAGTACAGTGCCTAGCGGAGTTCTGACCTATACTATCCATGCATGTTGCTTCTTGAATAATGATATACAAGCACACCTCAGAAACTTCACAAGCAAACATTAATTACTGACCAAGCTTGCTGCAACAGGTCCACAGGAACCTCCTGAGCCGGTGTGGTCAGTTCACTGACGAGTCTGTTTACATGACAGAGGAAGGTCTCTCGTGGTTCATCCTCAGGGATCATATCTGAAGCCTGACAATGGGGAGGAAAAGAGCACAGCATTAAAACATAATAGTGCCGCCAGACACAAGCTTTAGCCCTCTTCACATTGCAGCGATTTGGCATGCGTTTTGTATGTCAAATCGCATGCTAAATCGGCGGCTATTGCCGGCAATGGCACCGTCTGAATTGGCGCCACACCGATTCCCAAAAGTCGTTTCTGTACTACTTTTAGCGACTTTGGGTTGTGATTTCAATAGACATCGGTGCAGAAACCCGCACAGATGTCGCTGAAATCGCCCCCAAAGTCAGCACTGACTCGCAGGAATGAAAGGGTGCGAGTTCAGTGTGAACCTAGGCTTACAATCAGATTGTAGGATCTTTGTACAATCTGGATATAATTTTAATGGCACGCTGTCACACTACACAGTAGCTAGGAGATTATACAATCAGATTGCAATGTGTGTGTCTAGCTTTCATTTAAAAAAAACAAAAAAAAAACCACAACACAACACCCTATTAGATTGTAAGCTCTTCTGAGCAGGGCACTCTTAATCCTCTTGTATTTTATTGTATTATAACTGTATTGTCTCCCTTTTATATTGTAAAGTGCTGCGTAAACTGTTGGCGCTATATAAATCCTGTATAATAATAATATAATAATAATAATAACATAGGCCTGCTGTTTAAAGCACATGTTCAGTCTCCTGTACCCCAGTTCTCCCCCCCCCCACCCCACCCCACCCCACCTCTTCTGAGCTTCTACTCACACCTATTGTATAAAAATTCCTTATATAAAGTGCATTCCTAGTGTTATCAGACCCCTTTCACTTTTTTCAATGTTGTTATGTTGCCGCCTAATACTACAGTTGTTTAAATTATTTTTTTTCTCATTAATCTACACTCAGTATCCTATAATGACAAAGCAAAAACAGAATTTTAGAAATGTCTGTGAATTTATGTAAAAGAAAAACAGAAATCACATTGGCATAAGTGTTTAGACCCTTTGCAACAACACTCAGCTCAGGTGCCTCCCATTTCTCTTAATCGTTGCTGAGATGTTTCTACACCTTGATTGGAGTCCACACTGTTGAAAATGAAGTTGATTGGACATGATTTGGAAAGGCACACACCTCTCTATAAAAGGCATCACAGCTGACAATGCATACTGTATCAGAGCAAAAGCCATGAGGTCAAAGAAACTGCCTGCAGAGCTCAGAGACAGTTATATTGCAAGGCACAGATCTGGGGAAGGCTACAAAAACTTTTTTCTGCTGCACTGAAGGTTCCAAAGAGCACAGTGGCCACCATAATTCTCAATTGGAAGAAGTTTGGCACAACTAGGACTCTTCCAAGAGCGATTGGGTGAAAAGGGCCTATTCAAGAAACCAATGGTCACTCTGACTGAGCTCCAGAGATCCTGTGTGGACATGGCACACAGTTTAAAAAGGGCAACCATCACTGCAGCCCTCCGTCGATCTGGGCTTTATGAAGGAAGGAAAAATCCTGGACGGACGCACACAGCTGAAAGCATCTTGTATAAAGGTGCCTTCAGCGGTGTGCGGCCGTCCAGGATTTTTCCTTCCTTCCTAATTTGAGCAGAGCCAGCACCTGCAAGATCGAATATAGGGCGGGTGTCTTCAACAGGTCTGGAGCTTTTGAGCTGCAATTTTTCTTCTTTGATCTGGGCTTTATGGCATAGTGGCTAAACAGAAGCCTCTCCTCAGTGCAAAACACAGGAAAGCCCACTTGGAACCTGCAAAAAAAGCACCTGAAGGTCTCTCAGACTGTAGGGACAAGATTCCCTGGTCTCATGAAACCAAAAGTGAACTGTTTGGCCTCAAACGTTATGTCTGGAGGAAACCAGGCACCGCTCATCATCTGCCTAATACCATCCCAACAGTGAAGCATGATGGTGGCAGCATCATGCTGTGGGGGTGTTTTTCTGCAGCAGGAACTGAGAGACAGTTTAGGGTTGAGGGAAAGCTGAATGGAGCAAAGTACAGAGATATCCTCAATGAAAACCCATTCCACAGCCCTCAGGACCGCAGAATTGGCTGAAGGTTTAGCTTCCAACATGGCAACGATCTTAAGCACACAGCCAAGACAACAAAGCAGTGGCTTAGGGACAACTCTGGGAATGTCCTTGAGTGGCCCAGCCAGAGCCCTGACTTAAACCCTATTGAACATCTCTGGAGAGACCTGAAAATGGCTGTCCACCGATGGTCCCCATCCAAGCTGACTGAGCTTGAGAGGATTTGCAAAGAATGACAGAAAATCCCCCCAATTCAAGTATGCAAAGATTGTGGCGTCATACCCAAAAAGATTCAAGGCTGTAATTACTGCCAAAGGTGCTTCAACAAAGTATATATATATATATATATATATATATATATATATGGATGATGGCAAGGTAATTATTTAAATAAAAAAAAAAAACATCTAAGTACCTTTTTCCTAATTGATATCCAGCTGTCACATGACCCAGCTCTTTCCCAGCTTGTCTGCAAGGAAACATAAGCAGGAGGAGCTTCTAGTCCTTTGCTGATGGTCACATGTTCAAATTTAAAAAAAACAGTCTTTGGGATACAGAGTAAAATAAATAAGTAACATCAATAAAATGTTTTAAATTGTCATATAAATATACATTTGAAATCAAATCTTTATTATTTGGGGGAAATAACCTGATGTGGACGTGGATGTGGATTTCTGCCAGTCACAGGCTGTGTCACGCCCCTCCAGCCTGTGCCTTAGATAAAGCCTCCATTGATTTACATATAAAATCTCACCCTGTTGTGTTTAGCTGGTTAGTGGGCATGGAGGAGGAGGGAGGGAGTGGGCTCTTACTTACCACTGTGTATACGCCCCCCATGTGTGACTCTATAGTCACATGGGCTGCTCAGAAGTGATAGGGAAGAAATACTCAGCATTGAAACTCACTGAAAACTGAGCATGTGCAGAGCTGCCACTACAGCAGCAAAATCCCTAGCTAAATTAGGGACAACAAAAGTGGGAGACAGAGAGCAGAAGGATCAACCAGGTTTTTTGCGGAATGCAGAAAAGGAGCCTTATAGTGACTGAGTGAGTATGAAGAGCATGTAATACACCATTTATTGATAGTTTTTTATGATGTGGAATTAGTGACACTTTAAGTACATGTGATATTTCTTTTTTTCTTTTGAAAAAATTCACAGATATTTCTAAAATTCTGTTTTCACTTTGTCATTATGGGGTACTTAGTGTAGCCTCATGGCTTTTGCTCTGATACAGATTGCCTTGTCAGCTGGGAGGCCTTTTTATACTCCAATCAAGGCGTAAAAACATCTCAGCAACAATCAAGAGAAATGAGAAGCACCTCAGCTAAATTTCAAGTGTTGTTGCAAAGGGTCTGAATATGTGCCAATGTGATATTTCAGTTTTTCCTTCTCTAATAAATTCACAGACATTTCTAAAATTCTGTTTTCACCTTGTCATTATGGGGTACTGAGTGTAGATTAACCTCTTGCTGACCAGCGCACGATGATATACGTAGGCATAATGCACCCCCTTTAAATTGCGGCATTGTGGGCATGCACACGCCACAGGCGGGGCGCGCGTGCGCCCGCAGCATGCTCCGTGAGTGTGGCTGTGGGTCCGGCGGGCCTCGATGTTCGCCGGGGGCCCGCATTAGTGTCACGGAGCGGCATGATTGTAAACAAGGCATTTCCCTGTTCTGCCTAGCAACATGACAGAGATCTACTGCTCCCTGTCATCGGGAGCAGTGATCTCTGTCATGTTCTAGTGAAATAATTCCCCCTACAGTTAGAATCACTCCCTAGGGCACACTTAACCCCTTGATCGCCCCCTAGTGTTTAACCCCTTCCCTGCCAGTGTAATTTACATAGCACTGATCACTGTATAAAAGACAATGGTCCCAAAATAGTGTCAAAAGTGTCCGATATAATGTCACAGTCACGATAAAAAAAAAGCAGATCGCTGTCATTACTAATTAAAAAAAAATTATAATAAAAATGCCAAAAATCTATCCCCTATTTTGTAGACACTATAACTTTTGCGCAAACCAATATCAATATACGCTTATTGCGTTTTTTCTTTAACAAAAATATGTAGAAGAATACATATTGGCCTAAACTGAGAAAGAAATAATTTTTTTTTCATATATATATATTTCGGGGATATTTATTATAGCAAAAAGTAAAAAATATTGCTTTTTTTTCAAAATTGTTGCTCTTTTTTTGTTTATAGCGCAAAAAATAAAAACCACAGAGGTGATCAAATGCCACCAAAAGAAAGCTCTACTTGTGGGAAAAAAAGGACATCAATTTTGTTTGGGTGCAATGTCGCACGACCGCGCAATTGTAAGTTAAAACGACGCAGTGCCGTAACGCAAAAAGTGCTCTGGTAAGGAAGGGGGTAAATCCTTCCAGGGCTGAAGTGGTTAATCAGAAAAAAAATGATTTTTAACAACTGTAGTATACGGCTGCAACATAACAACATTGAAAAAAGTGAAGGGGGTCTGAATCCTGAAAGCACTTTATATACTTTGAATCCAGCTGTCATCCTGCTGGTCCGATGACATCCCTCTTCTTCCTCTTCTTGCCCAGCAGCAGTGGGTGATGAAGGGCACTCATATGTGTGAACGGTGATCTCGCAATGTGACAAGCATGACAGTCTGGGCTTGCAGAAAGGGCTTAAATGACGCCAACTGTCATTCAACCCAGAAGAAGGCTAAGCATACTTTCACAATATGGCAAGATCTGCCGCCATTCCCCGCGCTACTGTTCTGCTTTATTTGTGATGTGGTGGCTTTCCAATACTTAATGTATAAAAAAAAAAATGCATGTTCCAACTCCGTTTAAATGTGCAATTTGTATACTGACAGTATAAAGTATTTAGTAGGGCGTCAAAAAGCCATGTTTTTGGGCATTCAGGCGTTTTCTTTACTGATTGAATGCAGCCTATTGCTTTAAATTAGCCTGTATATGCAGGCGCCTGCATACCAGTAAACTAGTGCCATGTTTACATAAGTAAAAAAAAGAAATTACAAAAATCTGCATTATGCCTGGTACACACGATGAGATTATCGGACGAATGATCGTCCAGGTTTTTTTGCATGCTAATCTCAGATCAAACCTGAAGAATTTACTAAAGTCACAAATTCTCGTACGACAGAATAAAAATCTGGAAGTGATGTATTGTGTTGTGGTGTATTTGTATTGCATTTTCGAACAACAACTGTACTGACTAAACAAAAATCGTACGATCTGGCATCGCACGGAAAAAAATTTGTGCATGTGCGATCGGATAATATCGGATGAACTGTTATGATCATCTCTCAAAAGCTGTGTACTAACGATCCGATTATCATACGATCGTTCTGAAAGCGGTATTTTTCATGCGATTTCCTGATTGTGTGTATGGAGCTTAATGGCCCGTACACATGATCCGAATATTGTACGAAAACTGTCGTCCGAGGAAGAATGGTACTATTTTCAGATCATGTGTACACTACTTTCGATGGCCGATCACGACAGTTCATCCAATATTATTCGATTGGACAAGCACGAAAATTTTCCTCGTACGATTCCAGATCGTACGATTTTCGTTTAGTCAGTATAGTTGTCATCCGAAAATACAATACAAATACATTAAATCACATGACATCACTTCCGATTTTTTATTCTGTCGTACGAGAATTTTCGTGACTTTATTTACCTATTCAATTTCTACTTGCGACCATTAAGCGAAAAAGGTCGTACGTTCTGTCGTACGATATTCGGATCGTGTGTACGGGCCATTAGGCTGGGTTCACTACCGGCTCTCAATGGAGCCAGTTCACATATGTCCTAGGCAACCACGATCTGGATTGAAAAAGGGTCTGGTGTGTCTTTGGGTCTGACCCGAGCCTGAATCGCGGTACAGGAACGCATCGGATCCTAGGCACGAACCCACGGCTGCACATGTGTGAACCCGGCCTTACTGGTTAAGTGTTTTACATGCAAATGCGCAAAAATATGTATGTAATTCACACCTCAAAAAAGCAAAAGGTTTTGCCTGGATCAACTGAATTTAATTAATCAATAATTGGCCGTTTTTGCAGGTGAGTATAAATCTATCATGCAGACATAAGTCTGAATGCAGTTCAAGTTGCCCTATTATCATATAAGAAAAAACAGAGAGAAGGTTCTCTAAAGAGGGTCAACAAAGAACACTTTTGAAAATACAAACCAGCTTTATTAGTTACCATTAGTTGTAATTCACACCTCGCCTATATTTTTTTTAGCACTGTTATGCCCCGTACACACGATCGCACATTCCGACAACAAAATCCATCGGATTTTTTCCGACAGATGTTGGCTCAAACTTGTCTTGCATACACACGGTCACACAAAGTTGGTGGGAAATTCCGAACATCAAGAACGCGGTGACGTACAACACGTACGACGAGCCGAGAAAAATGAAGTTCAATAGCCAGTGCTGCTCTTCTGCTTGATTCTGAGCATGCGTGGCACTTTGTGCGTCGGAATTGTCTACATACGATCGGAATTTACGCAAACGGATTTTGTTGTCGGAAAATTTTAGATCCAGCTCTCAAACTTTGTGTGTCGGAAATTCCGATGGAAAAAGTCCAATGGAGCCCACACACACGGTCGGAATTTCCAACAACAAGCTCCGATATGCATATTTTCCGTCAGAAATTCTGACCGTGTGTACAGGGCATTAGAAGAATCTTTACATGCACAAGCGTGTACATGCGTGTAAACACACACACTATACAGACCATAGTTGTATATTTTGGGCCAGGAAGGTCCCATGTTCACACATTAGTAGTAGTAAAAAGACAAAGTGGTTGATTTACTAAAACTGTAGAGTGCAAAATCTGGTGCAACTGTGCATTGCAGCCAATAAGCTTCTGACTTCAGCTTGTTCAATTAACCTTTGACAAAGAAAAACCTGGAAGCTGATTGGTTTCTATGCAGACCTTCAGCAGATTTTGCACTCTCCAGTTTTAGTAAATTAACCCTTCTGCTGTTAAACTGAAAAAAAAAATCAAATGAAGGTGGCTGCCGCATCCATCACTACACAGTGTAATTTGCCCTGCAGCTGCTCCATCACTATTCTGTCTTCTGCAAAGACTGGAGTCACTTCTAAGCAGGAAGTGAAGTACTGTTCATCTTCTTTTACAGCCTGGATGTAGTTGTATCTTTTTGGTTTTTAGTGACTTAGTATCTTTAAATAATGGAGGTCAGAATTAAAGGGCATGTCCCTTTAATTCTTTTTTTTTGTGACAGACAACACCACTAACATTTCTTTGCTACCCATTTTTTACAAAGGATATTGTATAAAGGACCTGTTTCAGATGTACAACTGATAAGTTCCATTCTGAACTGGGCTCCTCTTCAGTTTCCAAGCCATTTTGTTCTAGAAGATAGGATCCAACCAGCACATGATCCATTGAGTCTTCTGACAGAACTGGACTGGTCTGTGTGTCTGGAGAAATATACTCCCTCCATAACTGCTGCAGCCCCTGGACAGTCTGATTTTTGTAGTGTAACTGCAATAAAAGTATAACATAAAGGACTTAAAGAGTCATATTTGTCACATAGGCATAGCAGGCAGATTAAAAGTAAACATGTCTGTACATTAAATATGCTAAACTATCAATGCAAGCACTTTTTGCATGTGGGCAGCTTCCCCAGTAATCTTTGGTTGATGACCTGTGAGTACAGTGATACAGCCTGGGCAAACAGTCCAGAAAAATCAACGGAACCAGGGACTGCCTGCAGATCAAAATGCTGCCTGAAGAACCTTATGGCATTGATGAGTCTGCAACGTGCATCTGGTAGAACTAAGGCCCCTTTCACACTGGGGCGGTGGGGGTGTCGGCGGTAAAACAGCGCTATTTTTAGCGCTGTTTTACCGTCGTTTTTGCGGCTGTATTCGGCCAATAGCGGTGCGGTTTTAACCCCTGCTGGCGGCCGAAAAAGGGTTAAACCCGCTCGTACAGCGCGGCTATAGCCGCGGTATTACCGCGGTATAGCTGCGCTGTCCCATTGATTTCAATGGGCAGGAGCCGTTTAGGAGCGGTGAACACACCGCTCCTTCACCGCTCCAAAGATGCGGCTCGCAGGACTTTTTTTACCGTCCTGCCAGCGCACCGCTTCAGTGTGAAAGCCCTCGGGCTTTCACACTGAACAAACAGCGGAGGCTGTTTAGGGGCGGTTTGCAGGCGGTATTTTTAGCACAATAACGCCTGCAAACCGCCCCAGTGTGAAAGGGGCCTTAGAGAACATGTGAACAGAAAATGAGCTGCACAGATGTACTGAAGAGTGATGTCCTGGTTGAGGTGAAATGCCTCGTACACACGATCGGACATTCCGACAACAAAATCCTGGATTTATTTCCGACGGATGTTGGCTCAAACTTGTCTTGCATACACACGGTCGCACAAATGTTGTCGGAAATTCTGAACGTCAGGAACGTGGTGGCGTACAACATGTACGACGAGCCGAGAAAAATTAAGTTCAATAGCCAGTGCGGCTCTTCTGCTTGATTCCGAGCGTGCGTGAAATTTTGTGCCTTGGAATTGTGTACACACGTTCGGAATTTCCGACAACAGATTTTGTTGTCGGAAAATTTGAGATCCAGCTCTCAAATTTTTGTTGTCGGAAATTCCAACAACAAATGGGCGATGGAGCCTACACACGGTGGGAATTTCCGACAACGTGCTCACATCGAACATTTGTTGTTGGAAATTTTGACTGTGTGTGTGCGGCAAAAGGCAGAAACCACCTAGGCAAGAAGGACATTCAAAGCCTTAACCAAACACCGATAGAAGTCCTAAGACTGCTATATACTGTTGATAAGAAAATATATTTAGCAGTTTATATTTACTAATAACTGCATTTCCATGTTCTGTGTACTGTGGTAGACCAGATATAGCGAATGCAGGGTCCTTGGTTTAGTAACACTTTAACACCACCTTGTACCCATGCAAAAAACAGAAAAGGATCCTTATGGGATCAAGCCAACAGTTCAGACATTTGCTTCAAAGAGATGAGGACTACAAAGAATACCATATTGTGAGTGAGACTGTCTCTAATGGATTTAAATGCCTGGTTTCTGAAGCACAGAGAGAATCAGACGCATATCCCACGGTGTCACAGGGAATGCACAAGGAGAGCTACATGGGAGTACAAGGGTCTTAATCAAGGAGGCCAACGATCTCTGAAAGGAGGCCAACGATCTCTGAAAGATAAAAAGGGCAGAAACCTTACCTTTTAATAGCGCTGAGAGCCAAACACTAGTTAAAACCCAACTGCAGGAAATTGAAGATTTGTCCCATGGAGAAACTTCTAGGGTGGAGGTCCCGAGATTTACACCAAGTGACATATGCCTTCCATGTTTATTGATAGACCTTGTGAGGAATAGCTTCCTAGCTTTTAGCATCAAAGGAACCACAGATTCAGAGATGCCCCATCTCTCAAAACCTGAGCTTCAACAGCTATGCTGTTAAATCCAGTGACTATGAAGCAAGATGGATCCTTGAGACTGAAAACCCTGACGATCTGGCAGTGCCCACCATGCATCCACCAGGAATCTTACCGGGTCAATGTACCACATCTACCTGGGCCAGTCCAGAGAATTGAGGATCATAGAATGCCCTCCATTTTGATTCTGCGAAGCAGATGAACATGAAGCATCAAGGAAAGAAAGGTATAGATCATAACTGATCACACAGAGCCACCAAAGCATCCACTGCTTCTGCTGCAGGACCCCTGTATCTGGAGACAAACCTTTGCAGTTATTTGTTGAAACTGGAGGCCAGGAGCTCCATTATCTGGTGTCCCCCACACAGGGCTTTTTTTCTCAGAAAATAGGTGCAGGAACTCCCCTCTCAGAGTTACCCCTTGTCTTTGCACCCCTACCTACCTCTGAACACTGTTCCTTGGTTCCACCCCCTACCCACCACCCACTACTGCCCCTTTTAGAGAATACAGAACCAAATAACATTTGTGGTACTAATTAATTTGTAAGGAACTTGTTAATGATAACAAGAAAAGCAGTAAAATAGATCCCCTGCAGCGAGCAACAATGGACCACCTGCAACAGATCTCCCAACAGGCAGCATTCAATAGACCCTCCAGCAGCCAGCTACAATAGACTGCTCCTTCAACAGTTGATCCCTCCCAGCAACAACTGACCCCCCAGCAACATAAGACCAACCCGAGTAACATTAGATCCCCCACCAGCAACAATAGGCCTCCCCAGCAACAACAGACCTCCCTGCAAAAACAGATTTCTTCAAGACAATAAGTCCCACAGCTGCAACAATGGACCCCCTCCTGAAAAAAATATATCCCCTCTAGCAACAATACTGTAGATCCCCCAGCAGCTAGCATCAGTAGCACAACTGGACACCCATTACATACATTCAGTGCTGGAGGTGCCGGAACCCCCCCCCCCCCCCCTTTCCCGCTGAAGAAAAGCCCTGCCCCCCCCCCACATGTGACACAGGTCCTGGAACACCTGTGGGTGTAGAAACCACGCCCGGTGGTCCGAGGGATGTTGGCTGAGGAGGATTGCCTGCCTATTGTCTATGCCTGGGATGTACATGGTAGACAAGGTGGGAATGTGAAATTTTGCCCAGGACAAGATTCAATCTACCTCTTTTGCCACAGCGAGACTTCCGATTCCTCACTAACGGTTGATATAGCAGCCTCCACTGACAACCAAGTTCCCTGCACCAGACTTGGACTCTGAATAAAGTTGAGGAGCAAAGAGCAGCATGATTCTATGTCTACAGCCCCAGAGCCATTACTACAGTGTGATCTAGGGGCACCAGTTACAGCGGGGCTGCCCCCCTCCACATGTCTAGACTCGTGTTCGTATTGCAACTTACAGCTTGAGGTATGGGGCGAGAACTAAGTTACTCATGAAACCCAAATAGTTGTTAACAGATGAGGGTTAGATGGCTGAAGGTGACCAAAGTCACTGTAGGTGGGCAGCAGAAACAGACTGCAGATCAGAGTTGCATGTGGTTCTTTTCAGAAATGTGGTGTTATGCCGCACTAGATGAAAAAAATTTGAAAATATAAACTATGAAACAGCAGCGATTAATCCAAGTGACATAATCAAGGAAAACGCATATAATAAAAAACGAATTGCGCTAATCATGAACAATAAAGTGCAGTGCATAGAATGATCCAGGCAGCAAAAACAGCATGGATTAACATGCAAATATATGTGCAAAAAGTCCTTGTAATACAAACATAAATTGAATTACATAAATATAAAAAAGTCCATATATAAAAGAACATCAAGGCCAGTAATCCACCACCAAGTGATATTGCAGGACTTCAAGTGACACTTCCACACCCAGTGAGCAGGAACGCTTACCAGATGGTGTGGACCACCTATTGCTAGGATGGTCTAATGAACAGGCAGGATATACCTCTGTAGGGTATAGGACTGGATAACCCCTGTACACCCAGCAGATGACGTTAGAGCTTAGTTCCACAGCTTTATTCCCTTCCACAGTGAAAACTAGATGGAAGCGGGCAATTTAAAGATGCCTAGAAGCCAGTGTACATAAGGTAGTCCCTGGTGCTCAGCTTAACCAGTATATTTGTGGAGTAAGTCTTCAGAGACAGCATAAGTGAAAATAAAGCAAGTGAATATAATATAATATAAGTAATATAATAAAATATAAGTGAATATAAAGCAAGGCTGGATCTACAGTAAAAAGCGCTCCGTGGCTAACTTATTACCAGATTGGAGACTGAAAAGTGCTCTACACAGAACCCAGTGCCTGAAAGCAATTTCCATTGTATCCCTGCAATGCCCGGTGAGGTCCCAACGAGGCACTCTGGACAGCCGCACCGGATAACTGCAATCGCAGCTCTAGCAGAGATGTAGAGAAGAGTCTTGATTGAAGACAAAAATTAAGAATATGAAGAAATGGGGCTAGTAACTATAGGTTAGTCTTTTACACAGCAGAGCTGAAGAAAACATTTCCAACCTCCTAGGACACTAGCCAAAATCTGAGGCATGCTGGTAGTAGGAGGGGTTACCCTGGGTTGACCTACAGTTTTTTCGTTTGGCCAAATTTCAATCCTGTAAGCCAGCGATCTCCAAACTGCGGCCCTTTGCTTGCCTTTATCCGGCCTTGGGTCTCTATTCCATCTACTGACATCAACTATGGAGCACTATTCCTCCCACTGGCACCATCAAATAGCCGCAATTCCTTCCATTGCTACCAACGATGGGGCACAATTCCTTCCATGTACACCAACGATGGGGCACAATTCCTTCCATGTACACCAACGATGGGGCACAATTCCTTCCATGTACACCAACGATGGGGCACAATTTCTTCCATGTACACCAACGATGGGGCACAATTCCTTCCATGTACACCAACGATGGGGCACAATCTCTTCCATGTACACAAATGATGGGGCACAATTCCTTCCATGGACAGCAAGGATGGGGCACAATTCCTTCCATGTACACCAAGGATGGGGCACAATTCCTTCCATGTACACCAAGGATGGGGCACAATTTCATGTACACCAAGGATGGGGCACATTCTCTTCCATGTACATCAGCAATGGGGCACAGTTCCTTCCATGTACACAAAATGATGGGGCACAATTCCTTCCATGTACACCAAGGATGGGGCACAATTCCTTCCATGTACACCAAGGATGGGGCACAATTTCTACCATGTACACCAAGGATGGGGCACAATTTCTACCATGTACACCAAGGATGGGGCACAATCTCTTCCATGTACACCAGCAATGGGGCACAATTCCTTCCATGTACACAAACGATGGGGCACAATTCCTTACATTGACAGCAACGATGGGGCACAATTCCTTCCATTTACAGCAACGATGGGGCACAATTCCTTCCATTGACACCAACGATGGGGCACAATTCCTTCCATTGACACCAACGATGGGGCACAATTCCTTCCATGCAAACCGATGGGGCACTATTCCTTCCATGTACACCAAGGATGGGGCACAATTCCTTCCATGTAAACCGATGGGGCACTATTCCTTCCATGTACACCAAGGATGGGGCACTATTCCTTCCATGTACACCAAGGATGGGGCACAATTCCTTCCATGTACACCAAGGATGGGGCACAATCTCTTCCATGTACACCAGCAATGGGGCACAATTCCTTCCATGTACACAAACAATGGGGCACAATTCCTTACATTGACAGCAATGATGGGGCACAATTCCTTCCATGTACACAAACAATGGGGCACAATTCCTTACATTGACAGCAATGATGGGGCACAATTCCTTCCATTTACAGCAATGATGGGGCACAATTCCTTCCATTGACACCAACGATGGGGCACAATTCCTTCCATGTAAACCGATGGGGCACAATTCCTTCCATGTACACCAAGGATGGGGCACAATTCCTTCCATGTACACCAAGGATGGGGCACAATTCCTTCCATGTACACCAACGATGGGGCACAATTCCTTCCATGTACACCAACGATGGGGCACAATTCCTTCCATGTACACCAAGGATGGGGCACAATTCCTTCCATGTACACCAAGGATGGGGCACAATTCCTTCCATGTACACCAAGGATGGGGCACAATTCCTTCCATGTACACCAACGATGGGGCACAATCTCTTCCATGTACACAAATGATGGGGCACAATTCCTTCCATTGACAGCAAGGATGGGGCACAATTCCTTCCATGTACACCAAGGATGGGGCACAATTCCTTCCATGTACACCAAGGATGGGGCACAATTCCTTCCATGTACACCAAGGATGGGGCACAATTTCATGTACACCAAGGATGGGGCACATTCTCTTCCATGTACATCAGCAATGGGGCACAGTTCCTTCCATGTACACAAAATGATGGGGCACAATTCCTTCCATGTACACCAAGGATGGGGCACAATTCCTTCCATGTACACCAAGGATGGGGCACAATTTCTACCATGTACACCAAGGATGGGGCACAATCTCTTCCATGTACACCAGCAATGGGGCACAATTCCTTCCATGTACACAAACGATGGGGCACAATTCCTTACATTGACAGCAACGATGGGGCACAATTCCTTCCATTTACAGCAACGATGGGGCACAATTCCTTCCATTGACACCAACGATGGGGCACAATTCCTTCCATTGACACCAACGATGGGGCACAATTCCTTCCATGCAAACCGATGGGGCACTATTCCTTCCATGTACACCAAGGATGGGGCACAATTCCTTCCATGTAAACCGATGGGGCACTATTCCTTCCATGTACACCAAGGATGGGGCACTATTCCTTCCATGTACACCAAGGATGGGGCACAATTCCTTCCATGTACACCAAGGATGGGGCACAATTCCTTCCATGTACACCAAGGATGGGGCACTATTCCTTCCATGTACACCAAGGATGGGGCACAATTCCTTCCATGTACACCAAGGATGGGGCACAATTCCTTCCATGTACACCAAGGATGGGGCACAATCTCTTCCATGTACACCAGCAATGGGGCACAATTCCTTCCATGTACACAAACAATGGGGCACAATTCCTTACATTGACAGCAACGATGGGGCACAATTCCTTCCATTTACAGCAATGATGGGGCACAATTCCTTCCATTGACACCAACGATGGGGCACAATTCCTTCCATGTAAACCGATGGGGCACAATTCCTTCCATGTACACCAAGGATGGGGCACAATTCCTTCCATGTACACCAAGGATGGGGCACAATTCCTTCCATGTACACCAACGATGGGGCACAATTCCTTCTATGTACACCAACGATGGGGCACAATTCCTTCCATGTACACCAAGGATTGGGCACAATTCCTTCCATGTACACCAACGATGGGGCACAATTAATTCCACACCAACAATGGGGCACAATTCTTTCCCTTGACACCAATGTTGGGGCACAATTTTTTCCATTGACAGCAACAATGGGGCACTGGTCCTCCCACTGACACCAAGGATACGGCATTATGGATGGAAGGACATTTTCTACTCCCACTAGTCCACTCCCCCTAAAGTCTGAAGGACACTTTTTTTTTGAAAGTATGGAGACCTCTGCTGTAAGCGGCAGTATAACCCAAAGGTGAAAGACCTGAAGATAGAAAACCTGTTTATTTGGGTGTCTATTGTTGCAAAATTTCACCGAGATCCAAAAATACAGCACTGATTTGTACCGCTAAGTTCTTAGAAATGTATTCAGTTCTATAAGATCTTGAAACTTCTGGATACATTGGTTTTGCAGCTGTATTAAAGGCTCAGATATACCAAATATGCTGTAACTGGCGACTTCTGGTCTTTTTTAAAGCAGGAAGTCAGCTCTAAATTGTAAACAAAGTCGTTTTTGTTCTTTAAATACGTAGGAAATCGGGACAAGACTGCCATCTAGTGCTATATATTGAATAGAGCTGCCATCACATGGCAAGCAATGTGAGTAGCGAGTTATCTTGAACAGTTAGGCTTAATAATCAATTAAATCAGTATTAAAGATCGCCGTGTCACGCACGCCGTGGATGAAATACCTCCGGGTTCATTAGGTGGAACATTTCTTCTTCAGTGACACATGTAGGAGGTGACTGAGGTCGCTCTGGGCTACGGACACCTTCCAAAATCTCCTGTATTATCTTCTGAGCAATAAATTTGGCCTCCTGAGACTCCATCTCTCTCTACAGTGACAAAAGCAACGAAACAAATAAGGAAAAATACAGATAATTAATGTTACATTCCAACATACATTTCCTTAAAAAATACAAATCAGCAGGCTTTTCACAGTGCTCCTTTAACCTCAACAACCTGTCATATAATCCTGTATATGCATTTCATCTGTGTATTTAGCCAAGTGCCTGGAAGTTACCTTTAAGGTGTATGTATAGCTGAAAAAATGTAGGGGTTGCAACAGGGAAATAAAGGAAATCTCCTGAAATGAGGGGAAATTTTCTCTTAGACAGCTGTTGTCCTTTAGACAGATTTCCACATCAGAAAATTTCCCCTCATCTTATTCTCTGTGGAAAACTCTAATATTTTGACAGAGGGTGTAAAGTGTCCCCAATTTATTTAAAACAAACAAAAAAAAAGGTCTTTGCATCTTTACATACACTATAAGGGTAAGATTGAGAAATATAACCAATTATAACTAAAGGCAAAAACTTTCTTTTAGTTTTGGATAAGAGTGGAGAAGGATTAGAACCCCGTCAGGTTTTTCTTGCTGTCTGGACCCCCCTTTCTATTTATCCCGTTTACTGTTATCACCAAAAGTGAAAAATATACCAAATTTGAAGTTGTCACCAGAACAGGAATAGAGGACAAATCTTCCAATGGGGACACTAGTTCTGGTGACAACCAAGGATTTCCCCTCACTTCCTGTTTTGGTTATGGCACAGGGAGTAAAGGGAAATCTCCCCAGTGGGTCACAGAGGGCAAAAAAGGAGAGGAGTAATAATCCTCCCTTACTCGATCCAAAAAAATAAGATAACGTTTTGTCTTCAGTTCTTCCTTAAGGTCCCACACTGATACTCACCTCTGCTGCCTGGGCTGGGACAAGGGGTGGGCAGGAGGGGACAGCTTCCCTGGGCACTGTGGTATCAGTAGAGGTGGGGAGGTGCTGCGAGGAGATTGGGGGGGGGGGGGGGGGATTTGTTTTGGGAGGTGGAATTTGGGGGGCGGAAGGGGGTATGAAATGTTCTAGAAGGGAACATTTTAGTGGTGGTGGTGGTGGTGGTGGTGGGGGGGGGGGTGCTGCTAGAAGTTGTGATTTGAGGGGATTTGTGGTGGGAGGGGGGATGGGGGAAGAGGACTTGTGCTAGAAGGGATATGGGGGGGTTAGTGTTAGAAGAGGTGCTTTTGTGCTAGGAGGAGAATAATTTTTTTTGGGGGGGGGGGCAGGGGGGGATTTATGCTAAGCCAGAGGGGATGCATTTCTCTTTCCTGCAACCATAGGTTGCAGGAAAAAAAAATCACTTGATTCCCCCCAGCAACAAGTCAGTGTTGATGGGGGAATCCTCCCACAGTGCTATTGTATTCTGTCGGGAGGGAGCCTTCCCTAGCGGCAGAACACAATGATCATTGTTGGCAGCTATAGCCACTGGCAATAATTGCGTGTAAAAAAAAAAAAAAATCAATGGATCAACTTCAGTACAACCAGCCTGCCCATACAGTGGATATAAAAAGTCTACACACCCCTGTTAAAATGTCAGGTTTCTGGGATGTAAAAAAATGAGACAAAGACAAATTCATTTCAGAACTTTTTCCACCTTTAATGTGACCTATAAACTGTACAACTCAATTAAACAACAAACTAAAATCTTGGAGGGTGGAGGGAAGTAAAAATACAAAACTAAACTGATATGATTGCATAAGTCTGCACACCCTTATACTAATACTTTGTTGAAGCACCTTTTGATTTTATTACAGCACTCAGTCTTTTTGGGTATGAGTCTATCAGCATGGCACATCTTGACTTGGCAATATATGCCCACTCTTCTTTGCAAAAAATTTACAAATCTGTCAGGTTGCGAGGGCATCTCCTGTGCACAGCCCTCTTCATATCACCCCACAGATTTTCAATCGGATTCAGGTCTGGGCTCTGGCTGAGTCATTCCAAAACTTTAATCTTCTTCTGATGAAGCCATTCCTTTGTTGATTTGGATGTATGCTTTGGGTTGTTGTCATGCTGAAAGATGAAGTTCCTCTTCATGTTCAGCTTTCTAGCAGAAGCCTGAAGGTTTTGTGCCAATATTGACTGGTATTTGGAACTGTTCATAATTCCCTCTGCCTTAACAAGGCTCCTGTTCCAGCTGAAGAAAAACAGCCCCAAAGCATGATGCTGCCACCACCATGCTTCACGGTGGGTATGGTGTTCTTTTGGTGATGTGCAGTGTTGATTTTGCGCCAAACATCTTTTGGAATTATGGTCAAAAAGTTCAACCTTGGTTTCATCAAACCCTAACACATTTTCCCACATGCTTTTGGGAGACTTTAGATGTGTTTTTGCTAAATTTAGTTGGGCTTGGATATTTTTTTTCGTAAGAAAACTGTCTTGCCACTCTACCCCATAGCCCAGACATATGAAGAATACAGGAGATTGTTGTCACATGTACCACACAGCCAATACTTGCCAGATATTCCTGCAGCTCCTCTAATGTTGCTGTAGGCCTCTTGGCAGCCTCCCTGACTAGTTTTCTTCTCGTCTTTTCATTAATTTTGGAGGGACGTTCAGTTCTTGGTAATGTCACTGTTGTGCCATATTTTCTCCACTTGATGATGACTGTCTTCACTGTGTTCCATGGTATATCTAATGCCTTGGAAATTCTTTTGTACCCTTCTCCTGACTTATACATTTTAACAATGAGATTTCTCTAATGCTTTGGAAGCTCTCTGCGGACCATGGCTTAAATGTCAGGAAAGACCTACTAGAACAGGTGAACCTTATATGGGGTTAATCAGAGGCACTTTAAATGATGGCAGGTGTGTACTGACTCCTATTTAACATGAGTTTGAATGTGATTGCTTAATTCTGAACACAGCTACATCCCCAGTTATAAGAGGGTATGAACACTTATGCAACCACATTGTTTTATTTTTTTATTTTTACTCCCCCCCCTCCCCCCTAAAAGATTTCAGTTTGTTTTCAACTGAGTTGTACAGTTTATAGGTCACATTAAAGGTAGAAAAACTTCTGAAATGATTTATCTTTGTCTCATTTTTTTACATCACAGAAACTTTATATTTTAAAAGGGGTGTGTAGACTTTTTATATCCACAGTGGACGTATATAAATCAAAGGGTAAATATACAGGTGACATTCAGAGAGAGGCTGGAGATTAGATGCATTTCAATTCCTCCCCTTCCTCTCATCTAAGGAAAAAACTGTGAACAGCAATGTGTATCACAAGGATCAGCTCTATATAGGTACCGAGCCGCTCAGATTGGCTTGAGACAGTGGGGGAGATTAAGGCCCCTTTCACACTTATACGACTTGTCCCACGATTTTCTACTGCAAAATCGTAAGTCATTCTCCATGATTTTCAATGACTACCATTCATATTGGCACGACTTTAAGTCGTGCTGACTTCAAAGTAGACCCTGCATGTCCATAGACCTAAATGTTAAACCCTCAAGTAGCATGCAAATCGTACCTGAATAATATAGACACAATTTCAGTACGACTTTGTAAGCACAAGCTGAGAATGGTTAATGCCAAAATTGTGGCAAAGTCGTACAAAGTAGTACTGCTCCCAAATCGCGGCCGCATCGCGCGACTTTGAAGTTGCACAAGTGTGAAAGGGGCCTTAGGCTGGGTTCACACATGTGCAAATCGGATGCTGGTTTCCCCACATCCAATTCACTTGACATGGGGGTGTGACCGGCTCTCAATGGAGCCAGTTCACACATGTCTGAGGCAGCCACGGAGCAGATTGCAGAAGGGTCCTGTGCGTGTTTGGGCCCAGTTCAGGTACAAATTCAGGCAAAAATTCAGACCTGAATCGCACCTGAACCAGTGGCCAGACATGCACCGGACCAAAGGCACAGACCCACGGCCACACATGTGAACCTGGCCTTACTAAAACTGGTGCTCACAGAATCTGGTAGAGCTGTGCATGGTAACCAATCAGCTTGTTCAACTAAGCTTTGCAAGAAAACAGAAGCTGATTGGCTACCATGCACAGCTGCACCAGATTCTGTGAGCACCAATTTTAGTAAATCTCCTGGAGCCTAGGTTCACATTGCTGCGGGTTAGAAATCGTTCAGCTGAACTCGCATGATTTCAACCCGGCAATGCAGTCCGACTTCGGGGGGGTTCCTGCAGAGATGACTATTGAAATGGCACCCAAAGTCGCCAAAAGTAGTGCAGGTACCATTTTTGGGAACCGCAAAGTCGGCGTTGCACCGATTCGGACGGTGCTATTACCGGCAGTAGCCACCTATTTGGCAAGCGATTTGACATGTCAAATTGCATGCCAAATCGGACCAATGTGAACCTAGGCTCAATGTGTTAGTGTACTGAGCCATTTAAAGATAGCTCCATCGATGTTTATAAATTATGCTAATATAAGAACAGTCCACCAATCCGCTGTTTATAAACGTAGGATGGTTGCAAACAGGTTGCTAGCTGGTAGAGTTTTTTGGTAGAAGAGACTAAGCAACTGTTGCGATGTTGTCTGATCACTGGGGAGAGGAGACTGAGGAAATGCTTCCTCTTCCTGCAGCAGACTGATGACTTTATCTCAGCATAGGCAAAGGACAGTTTTTTAAAGATTAAAAGGTAGATTTTTTTTTTTTTATAACAGTACACTTTTGATGTAGTTTGGGACATATCAGGAATGCATTCATGTAGACATAGATATCAATATAGTCCATTCATGTGTCAGTAAAAATACGTGATTAATGAATCTTCTGACCTGTAGCTCCTCCCTCACAGGGGCGGTCTTGTCTTCATACAGAGCGATTCCCCATAGAGACACTTGTATTAGAGCGCCAGCCAATAACACGGGGTGTGTGCAGAACTCCCAATCCTCCCCAAATATCCCTGCAGTCGGGGACTTGAAATGGAAAGAGAAGGTCTGCGTCTCTCCTGGCAGGATCACACCTGAAAACAAAACATTTCACAAATCGATTAAAGGAACAAGAAAGATAAATGAGGATTTGATTCCTGCATATCCAGATAGCTTCATTATTAATTATGTTCAGGACCACAATGTAATTTTTTTTTTTTTTAAATGTAAACGCATCTCCAGAGTGGGGGATTGGTAGACTCTCTGTTGGGTTTATATTGAAATCTGATTTCCATTCACTTCCTGCCTCGCTGACAATATTGACACCAAGACAGGAAGTAAAGGAAAAATCTTCAATAGTGGAATAGACAACAATAAAGGCTTCCCCTAGGCCTCTTTCACACTGGGGCCAAAGGCGAGCTGAGGTTTTACCACCACCTGACGCCAACTGGAATTCTAAGCCTGCCCATCCATGGTTCAGGGCTCGTTCACACCAGAACGTGGTTCAGAAAACAAAACGCAGTGGATGTGCAATCTCCTGCAGGTGTCAATGTATTCCTAGCGACACCCCAAATGCAGATCACAAGCATAGAGCATTTTCCTGCACCGGATTGCATGGTACCTTTTTAAAAGTAATACATGCACTACTTTTGGTGTGATCCAGAGCGACTTCAGACCATTCAAATGAATGGAAAGATGAAAGGATATTCTGGCAGCCACACACCATCCCTGGCAGCCTCAGCTCGCTCCATCTAAGCCACGGCCCAGTGTTACGCCCTGCCCTGGGGGCTTAACGTATAACTAAAGGCAAGACTTTTTTTTTTTTCGTTTTGGATAGAGTGGAGAGGGATTAGAACACTTACCAGTTTTTATTGCTGTCTGTGCCCTTGTTAGGGATATTCATCCTCTCTATTTGTCCTGTTTACCATTATCATTGAAAGTAAAAGTAATGGGGCGTACACACGGTCGGACTTTTTGTCCGGACTGGTCTGACAGACGCAGACGGACCAAATCCGGCTGACAATCCGATCGTGTGTGGGCTTCACCGGAGCTTCAGCGGACTTTTCCAGTCGCAAATCTGACGGACTTTAGATTTGGAACATGCTTCAAATCTTTACGTCGTAACTCCACCGGACCCAGAAATCCGCTCGTCTGTATGCTAGTCCGACAGACAAAAACCGACACTAGGGCAGCTATTGGCTACTGGCTATCAACTTCCTTATTTTAGTCCGGTGTACGTCATCACGTACGAATCCGTCGGACTTTGGTGTGATCGTGTGTAGGCAAGTCCGTTAGTTAGAAAGTCCGTTGAAAGTCCGTCGAAAGTCCGCTGGAAAGTTTGTCGGACCAGTCTGGGAGAAAAGTCCGCCCGTGTGTACGCGGCATTAGAGAAAATCCCAAATTTTGGGTTGTCCCCAGAAAAGTAATAGGGGAAATCTAATAGAGGGGACACTAGTTCTGGTGACCTGGATGTTCCCAAGGGATTCCCTTAATTTGCAGGGAGTTCCTCTCACTTCCTGTTTGGCTATGGGACAGGAAGTGAATGGAAATCTCCACAATGGGACACAGATGGCGAAAAAAAACATCCGATAACGGTTATAACTCTCCCTTACGCTATCCAAAAAAGTTTAACCTATAGTTCTGCTTTATGCAAAAAATCTTAAGTGGGAATCCTACCTAATATAAATATGTAGAGCTCACCGAATAAATATCGGGGGGTGTAATCAGTATTATACTATACCAACAAACAAAAAATAAAAAACACAAAGACTTCTACACACCCTAAGTGCCGATTCACACAGGGGCAACACGACTTCAACGCGGCTTCAACTTTAAGCAACTTACAACGCGACTTCAAGTCGCCTCCAGGACAGGCGACTTTGGATGTGGCCAATCACAGAATAATCAGCTCTCTGGGAGGGAGGGGTTTGCCTGGGTAAACTAATTTCTTTTCCTGTAAAGTCGCTTCAATATAGATGGAGATCCGACTTGGAGGCGACTTCCATTGAATTCTATGGGTACAGGTCGCCTAGAAGTCACCTTGAAGTAGTACAGGAACGTTTTCTGAAGTCAGAGCGACTTCAGTAGTGTACATTAAGACGGCTCTCATTGACTATAATGCAATTCCCAATGTCAAGCGACTTGGGGCAACTTGAGGACTGACAAGTCGGATCCCAAGTCGTTGTAGTGTGAACCGACCCTAAAGAGTTAAACTACAAAAATAATTTATTGGTAAAAGAAGCGATGTACAACAATTTATTAGCACAATGACCCAAGACCCCCCATATAATCCAACCCTCCCTAAAACTATTCCTCTTAAAACCAAACACACTATGTAGGGCAAAAATACGTCTCGTATGACCGAGGGTCAAATAAGTGCAAAAAAAAAAAACCCACAATAGGCAAGCCCACCCTCCCCAATACAAAACACCCCCCTAAATTCCTAAATAATGGCTCAAAGCCACCTAAAAAAACTGGATCCCTGCAGCTCTTTTCTAAAACAGAGCAGTGTGTGTCTGTGTAAAACACATGTAACATATATCACACTATCCCGTAATGGAGAGATGCACAGATTAAGAACCACACTCTATAATATCTA
This sequence comes from Aquarana catesbeiana, assembly GCF_042186555.1. Lineage (NCBI taxonomy): Eukaryota > Metazoa > Chordata > Amphibia > Anura > Ranidae > Aquarana > Aquarana catesbeiana. The sequence continues at coordinate 215,246,597 of NC_133335.1, forward strand.
CAAAGCTACCCTGGTCATAAGTCCGTCAGTCAGTGCGGCTGAAAAGGCAAACGAGATTGAACATAGGCATATCATAATGCAGTCAAATATTATACATCCTTATTCCATGTGAGTGTAATGAAATTTATAATCAGTCCTGACTGCTTAATCCAGGTAAGTGGTCATTGAGAACAAGGAGATATAACATAACTGAGAGAAAAACGACATAAAATGCACAATACTGATCCAATCTGCTCAGATAGTCATTCATTGTATATAGGAGATTACACCAGATTCAAGTGAAGTAAAGCATGGAAACGTGAAAGGATTCCCGCAGCGTGCAAGTAATTATATTCACTCCCAATTATAGGTAACACTTCTCAATGTTTCTTCATGCTAAATTTACTCACGGATCCCGCTGATCACTGTACAGAGATCTCCACATACATTTAGGGGAATCGATCTGTCGGTCTGCTCCCACTACAAATGTTTTTTCCAGCTGGCAATGTCCTTGACTGCAAGATTCAGATTGTGCTAATCAGTATTTCTATTGCAGTATACAGTATAGTGATTCTCCAGAGTCCTTGAGAGGAGGTTGGTTGGATTTCTCCGGTCAGATGGACTTCTCCGGTCTGTGCATCGAATGCTCGGGTTAAAATATCCCTGAAAGTGGGTGGCTGAGCCAAGTAGGGAACGGAGGTGTCTGTCCCAGCGTTTGGATGTTTACATGTTTCGTTCCTATACACTCGGAACTTCCTCAGAACTGTTCTTTAGGGATATGTTAATCCGAGCATTCGATGCACAGACCAGAGAAGTCCATCTTTGAATAATCTTTTTCTCCCATCCAGGTCTAGGGGTGACATTCATAACTGTCCTCAAGTAGAACTCCAAAAGCCCTGAGCCTGCGGCTTTGTGCGCCATTTTGGATGTGATGTCAGTAGTCCCAGAAGACTTTATAGCAGCCTTTCTCAACCTTTCTGTTCCAATGGAACCCTTAAAATAATTTTTAGATCTTGGGGAACCCCTCCCAAAATTCTAATTTATTGAGGTCAGTGGGAAAAATGCCTCTTACATTCATTGGTGGTCAGTGAGAAGAATGCTCCTTACTATGGAGATCAGTGGGAAGAATGTCCCTTACACTGGTGGCCAGTGGGAAGAATCTCCTTACATTAGTAGTCAGTGGGAAGAATGCCCCTTACATTGGTGATGAGTAAGAAGAAGGTCCCTTACATTAGTGGTCAATGGAAAGAATGTCCCTAGCATTGGTGGTCAATGGGAAAAATGCCCCTTACATTGGTGGTCAGTGGGAAGAATGCTCCTTACATTAGTGGTCAGTGGGAAGAATGTCCCTTACATTGATGGTTGGTGGAAAGAATGTCCTTTAGATTGGTGGCCAATGGGAAGAATGTCCCTTACATTGGTGGTCAGTGGGAAGAACGCCCCTTACAATGTTGGTGAGTAAAAAGAATGTCTCTTACATTAGTGGTCAGTGGGAAGAATGCCCCTCTTCCTTACAGACAACTAAAAATATCATTGGTTTCATGCTGCTGGCTCTGCCAAGTGGTGCTGACCCTAGAACAAAGGAGGCTCCATCAAATGAGAGGTCAATAAACCATAGCTCAAGGAGCCCCTAGCAGCCTGTGGAGGAACCCTAGGTTTCCACGGAACCCTGGTTGAGAATGACTGCTCTATAACATTCCCCTCCGATTCTTCCCTGGCTGCTACAAAAAAGTTATGTAGGGAGGTTATGGGAAGCTTGGAGGAGCTGGGCCAGTACAGATAGTAAATAGTTACTCACAAAAGGAGAGAGGTCCATGACATGGCAGGAAGAAGGGGGCTGTGCTAAGGAACTGACTATTCCTAAAATAGTCAAATTTGTTATTACGTACAAAGGTACATTACAAGTAGATATAAAATAGATTATGAAAAGAAAAAAATGCTCCAAATAAGCATTTATAACACCTAAATGGGTTGTAAACCCTCGTGTTTTTTCATCCTAATGCATCCTATGCATTAAGATAAAAAAACTTCTGACACTGACCGCCCCCCCCTTCCATTTTACTAACATGAGCCTGTTAGTTCCCTTGGCGGAGATGTGCTCTTCCTCTCTGCCCGGGGTTCTCGGCTCTTGATTGGATAGATTGATAGCAGCGCAGCCATTGGCTCTCGCTGCTATCAAATTCAACGATGCAGGTGCCGGGGGGCGGGGCTGAGTCCGGTATTCTGTGTATATGCACACAAATGCTGGACTCAGGAGCGTGCCCGCAAGGTACCCCCCAGGGAGAGCGATTCTCCCGGGGGGGTTTACCGATGCGAGGAGGAGCCGCAAGCGCCGCCGGGGGACCCCAGAAGACGAGGTTCGGGGGCCACACTGTGCAAAACAAACTGCACAATGGAGGTAAGTATGATATGTTTGTTATTTAAAAAAAATAAAAAAACAAAGGTTTACAATCACTTTAATTCTTTAGTGCTTTTACTTGCATACTTGTTAAATTGGAGACAGGGTCTCCTTAAATAATGCTTTCTGTTTTTTTACTACAGCAACCATCACACTTCTGCCTGTTCTTAGAGAATTTTTTATCAAGATTTTATTTTGATTATTTTTGATATTTCACTGTCTGGGAAACCAAACTATGTGTAGACTTGACACGTGGAGCAGGTTTTCCATTACTCGCTAGTTTCTCTTCAATGCACTTTAGGTTCAAGTTATTATCCGTGTGCTATAAGGATCATTATTTTCAGTCGTGTGGCTGTTTTTTTCAGTTCTCATTGGTTCCTATATCTAAAAGCAATGCCTGTTACAATAAATTATGAATGTTGTAGCCTTTTATTGTCTGTATATGAATGGCTGGACATAAAGGCAATTCTCTACTTGGACAACATATTTCCACTGTCAGTGTCCATATTAAAGGAAACCTATACTGAAGAAGTATAGAGGCTGCCATTGCTGCCTGGCTTTCATGCAGATCCAAAAGCTTCAGTACATTTAAAGTGGTTGTAAACCTCAGGGATGAAATTTGAACAAAGCATGTCCCTCTATAGTGTGTACCTGTCTCAATCCAGAGCAGTAGGTGGAATTTGTTGCTTCATTCCTCTGCTATCAGCATGAGTCCCTACTGACAAGTTTACCTGAGTGTTTTCAGCTCGTAAAACGCTCATAAAACGCTCATCTCAAAAGTTCCAAAATGCCCAACAAGCAAAAAATCCCATTTATTTCAATGGCACCTGTTCACATATCAGCGTTTCGTCGCCTGAAGCAAAACGCCTGAAACTCAAAAAAGTACATGAGCTTCTTTTTTGACAGATTACAAATGTTTTTGGCCCCATAGACTTCCATAGAAACGTCTGACTTGAGCAGAAAAACGCTTGTAAAATGCTTGTAAAACGACAGTAAAAACACTCAAATAGCCTCTCTCCACCCCTAATTTCCTCTCCCTCTCCTCCACGTAGTGCTTAAATTGGCTAAACAAAAATGCTTGAAGCCGTGAAAACTCTTGTAATACACTTTAAAAACGCTTTGAAAAAGCTGAGAAAAAAAGCTTAAAAAAATGCCTGAAAACGATACGCTCAGGTGTGAATGCAGCCTAAGACTCAAGTATGGAGCCGCCTTCCCCTAGGGGTTATGGGAGGAAACAATTTAATCAAAATAATTCTACTGCCAAAAATACTGTACCTCGTATGGCATGCCCCAGTCCTTTTCCCTCTTAAATTCTTTTGTTTTATGGATTCTCTTCTTAATTCCTTTGTCTGGAGATCCAGCCACCACAAACTACCCTGGCGATCGTTGAAGAACCTTGTTCTCCTTGGGGGGGGTGCGGCCCTAATCGATTTTAATTTATATTGTATAGCTTTCCAGCTCTCCCACCTCTTTTACTTAGACAAGCAGGACAAACAGCGGTACTTAGTCTTGGTTTGTCAACCAGTCGCCCACTTTGCCACCCACCCTTTTGCATACTACGTGGGATGTGGGGTACGCAGGAACATTATGACCTTCCTAGTATGACTTACCATCGCCTGAGAATTTGGGACCTTACAGTACGCATGACCGGGGGTGGCCTACCTTCTATGCTCACGCACCTCTAAGGTGTAACACTCAATTACCTGAACTCTTAACAATACCGAACCACCCTCTTTGGACTTGCAGGGGCATCCCATATTTATATCAGGTTTTCAATGGAGCTAATATCCTTTCAAGAGCTTAAGGATGAGTATTCCCTTCTCAACTTTATGCTCTTCCGATATTTACAACTACAGCATGCCCTATGCACCCAATTTCCCAGTACTCCTCCCCAGTTCCCGGTCTCCCCCATCCTAGATACAATACTTGGCTTGGATCGTAAGAAGCTGATTTCAGTATTCTACAATGATCTTCTCACTCCCTTGAGCACTAAGTTGGCCTACCAACTGAAATCCAGATGGCTGCGGAATAACGGGGACGTGGAGGATGAGGATTGGGACGAAATACTGGATGCTTGTAAACAGGTTTCCCCTAAGGCTTCAGACTGTCTTACACAGCTTTACATTCTACATAGAGCACACCTGACCCCAGTACGCATTGCAAGATATTCAGATGTTCTGCCCCCCGGGGACCTTTTTCCACATGCTGTGGGAAAAGGTCCAGCTTTATACATGACTATTGGTCGCATGTAGTTCAATTGCTCCATCAAGAAGATGGGCTCACCTCTGACAGTTGACACCTGTTAGGTCTTCTCCCTAACCCAGAAGATGATAAGTTTGTGACACTTTTTCTACAGGAAGTGCTTTTCACCGCTAGGAAGTTTATTGCAATTGGATGCAGGCTCTCCCTCCCATCCTTCATGCCTGGTGTTATGAAGTCAACTCTTTATTACAATATAAGAAACATATTTATGTACATAGAGGGTGCCCAACTAAGTAAAATAAAATTTGGAACCCCTGTTTGGCGGTCCTGGATACCTGCCAATAATCACGGGCTGATACCAAATGCTGTTTGTTTATTTTGCTAATTCTTCATGTAGGTGTAACTATGCCCTGTGATGTGGCCTTAGATGTTCTTTCATTGCCTATATTGTATAGTTTGTGTTTTCATAGGGTTACTTTTACAGAGCAGTCTTGGATTGATGTCTATGCATAATTCCATTGTGTCTTTGTCATATTGTAGCTATCTCACACAGTTGTAAAATGTTTATCTTTTCAATAAAACACATTTGAAAGTAAAATTGAAATGCTGCTTCTGGGTGGAATGGTCCATTAATATCTACTGTACTAACATAACATGCTGTCAATGTCACCTTACCAGCACTAGTGTTGAAATAGAAATGTTGTACTTGTGCCTCTTTGCGGTGTTCTCCTAGATTGCTGGTATTGGGCAGGCGCCTCCATTCATACCAAATAGCCGCACTTCCATTGTTGACCACCTCTATTGTTGATGAGGCTTTCTCCCCGGCGAGAGCTTCAAAGGTGATACGTGTAGAGATGCCAGTTTTGTCCTGGAGGTAAAAGGAAGAAAAAGAAGCTTCAATATTATGATAACAGTAATGGGGGCATTTTAGCACATGTTGCCACAACGCACAAGTATGAATGGACCCATAGTACTTTCCTTCAGCCTTTTGCTGGCCATACATGTAGTAATGAAATTGCAGGGTTTAAAGGAAAAAGTTTTCCAATGCAGTGGGGCTGTACTCTCACTGCACAAGGTAATTGCTCACTATTTTATAAGGGATTGGAGCATGGAGACATACTTGCCTAATCCTCAGATTTTCCCTGCACAAGACTGATGTGGCTCCTGCCACCCCCTCGTGGTCTAGCGGGCTTGTGCAGTGGACTGTTCCTGAAGTCACTAATCCCAAAAGCCTACTCTAGACATGAAGACATCGGCAACAGTCCACTGCTGGATCATGGGGGAGAGCACCATTTGCCAGTAGAGTGGAGGATCGGGTGAGTATACAGCTTTCTCCTCTCCCCTGGACAAAACGAGCAGTTGACTCGTGCAGTGCAGTGCAGGCACAGCCCCGCGGCAGGAGTTTTAGCACTCATTTCAATAAAGGTATCATATCTTCTAGAAATCCATTGCACTAAACAAACAATATTTTCATATAAAAAGGACAATCAGTCCTGGCAGAAAATAAAACCAAATTCAACCAAATCTTTAAAAATGTGAAAAAAAAACACGAAAAGTAAAAAATTTGCTCAGTCTTTAGTTTCTTGTTACATGAGTGGCCAACATTATTTATTAGTATCTGCATGTTTGACCACATGAAGGAAGAAGGTTAACTGTAAAGAAAAAAAAATTAGGGTGCTTTGACGTTTTCAGGAAGCTTTGTATAGCATCCTGCCAGCCCCTTCCACCAGCCATGATCTACCTTCATTGCACAGAGAACTGGGTCTAGAATAAGGTATGCAATAAAAACCGAAAGGTTTTATATAAACATTCCCTTAGCACGGGACGGTAAAAAAAGTCCTGCAAGCAGCATCTTTGGGGCCGTGCAGGAGCAGTGTATACACCGCTCCCGAAACACCCAGCAAAGCGATTTGGCAGTGTCGCAACACGGGCGCCATTAACCCCTTCTTCGGCCGCTAGCGGGGGTTAAATGCGCCCTGCTAGCAGCTGAAAAGCGCCGCTACAACAGCAGCAAAGCTGTTGTAGTGGGGGTGGAAGTAGATTTAGGTTTAGTTAACTCTTCCAATGTGGGTATACCCCCACTTTTTCCTTTGCTGGAGCTGGGCTTTAATTGATGCCTACTTTATCCAAAACTGAATAATACAGCTTGGCTTTAGCTAAACTTTAATATAAAGAGAAGTTTCCGGCACAGTAGTGCAAAATCTGAAAAGACACACACATATATATATATATATATATATATATATATATATATATATATATACACACTTGTTACCCTGTGGGACACGGGATCCTCAATCCAGGTTGCTGGTTGCCCACAGAAAAGCAATGACGGGCCGAAGACAACATCTGGCACTACATCAGGGTAATCTTGAAGTGGATCCCTAAAAGAACAGATGACATCTCAGAGAAAAATAAACATAGTAGTACACTAATATCTAATGTAATTATTTTACTACAAAAATAAGCAATGTAAAACCTGAACTCCAGGGGCGTTGCTAGGTGGCCCGAAGTCCGAGCCCACTGACCTACCTGGCGTGCACTGACCTACCTGACACGCATTGACCCACACTGACATACACTGACCTACCTGACACACACTGACCTACCTGACACACACTGACCAGACTTCAGGTGACGTGACCTCCTCCTGCAGCTCAGCCGTAGTGTGCGGCGCGCCCACCACAGTAGACAGAAGGCACTCCAGGCTGCCAGAGCCATAGCCATGACAAGAAATGACAGGAGAGCCACCCACCCTAGCGCCAAGTGGGGATCTTCTCAGTGATGCAGCGGCCGCATTGTAATTCCCGCCTTCTGTAGCCTGCAGCGCCTATGATGGACGTCACACGTCCCGGCATTGGACCAGTGGGACGTCCATCATAGGTGCTGCAGGCTCCAGAAGGCGGGACCTGTTATGTCACTCGGCCACGCTTGGGGTCAGATCGGTCCTTGCTCGGCGGCAGCGCTTGGGCTCTGAGCTAATAACAGAATTGTACATGCCCTAGGCCCGGGGCTTTTTGGGGACCCACTCGGGGCTCCAGCCCCCCTACCTCCCGAAGCCACTGCTGAACTCCTTACATACTTACAGGTTTTCTTTCTCTTCTGTAGGGGTTTCTTGATGTTGCTCATGTAATAACGGGAACTGTTCAGTAGAAACAGATGAAAAAGGCCGCCCACGTCCGACTACTTCCAATCCATCTATATCCTAAATGAAGAAAACATAGTATGGCTAGGAGCAGAGCATCTAAATTAATATCAATAAGACTTAAAGTGAACCATACAGGTACACTTAAAGCTGAACCCTGAACTTCCCTTCAGTCTTGTCTAGCTGTACAAGCTTCTCCCCTGTACTGAATATGCTTACTCTGCTTTCACTGCACGCTGTGAGCTTCTTACAGTGTGCATTAGAGGCTGCATTAAGTCAGATACAGCCTGCCTAATTTCCCGCCTGGAGTACATTCAGCATATGCTAATTTCTTTCTGTTGCACTTAAGTAATAATTACAGTTCTTGTCTCTCCCCAGCCTGGGACTGGGCAGTGAAAAGAGAAGCAGCAGACTGAAGAGGGTCTCTGTCACTCTGCTCTTGTAAGGTAGTGGCACAGAGCTGCCTGGTGTAGTTCCCCAAATTGGCCCCTAGATGTTACCATAGTTGGAGTTGTGAACCCTGTAGGGAAAAGTAGGCAGTGTAGATGCCTAAGTAGCCACTAGATGGTCCCCAGAGTAGTGAGTGGGGAGCCCTGCCCTTACCAGTGTGGGGCATAATGGCCAAAAAGTATTCTGGCAGGAGTCCACCTAGGGCAGTGGTCTCCAAACTGCTGTCCAGGGGCTGCATGCAGCCCTTTACTTGCTTTTATCTGGTCCTTAAGGCACTATTTTATCCACTGATATCAATAATGGGGCATGATCTCCCCACTGACACCAATGAACAGACACAATTCCTCCCAATGACAGCAACGAGGGGGCACAATTCCTCCCATTGCATTGAATCTTCCTTTTCCTCAAGCTGGGAATGTCTTCTGAAAATAAACAGGTTTTGGATGAACGTGCAATTGGAGTTTATTACCGTAGAGCCCGAGGAAGGGATGGAAGGGGCTACTGGGTGGTGTTGGTTAGGCAAAGACGGTGGCCGGTGGCCCCTTGGGGGTGCTTTTGTATTTGTGCTCAGGGGAGAATGCCATGACCATAGCACCTCACTGAGCCTAAGAGGACCAACCTATACAGGAATGGGTTAAAGAGTACAAGTGCTCCCCCACCACTTGGCTATACACATTGAGAACATGTAGCCCAGCTGGGTCGCGACACACCACTTGGCTACCGTTACACAACACTCTCATCTACTATCAGCCTATTCCTTGTAAGCATGTGAGCACTGCAGCACATCTGACTAGTTCCTTGTGCTGCTTTTACCTCTTTCATTCTGAGCTCTGCTGTACAGGGATTGCAAGAGGCTGATATCAAATAAAAAAAGAAATATAATTCAGCTGCTTACACTATAGTATTAAAAAAAATTTTTTTTTTATATATTCATGAATATAAAGCTGGATTACTTTGGGTCTTTTATAGCCGCCTGAAGTTAAAGGGGTTGTTAACCCTCATGTTTTTTCCCCTTAATGTATCCTATGCATTAAGGTAAAAAAACTTCTGTCATTGACCGGCCCCCCAGTTCCCCCGTTTTACTCACCCGAGTCCTGTATTTCCCATGCCGGAGACGCGCTCTTCCCCTCTGCCCGTTGTCTCGGCTCTTGATTGGATAGATTGATAGCAGCGCATCCATTGGCTCCCGCTGCTGTCAATCAAATCCAATGATGCGGGCGCCGGGGCCAAGTCTGGCATTCTGCATCTATGGACACAAATGCTGGATATCATAGCCTAGGCCCCACAGCCTAGGCTATTATATAGCTATCCCAGGAGGCAGTGTGTTAAAGTCGAACTTAAAGAGGAGCTCCAGGCTTTCCCCAAACAATTAAAAGTCAGCAGCTAAAATAATGTAGCTGCTAACTTTTAATACAAGGACACTTGCCTGTCCAGGAATCTAGCGATGTGAAGCCGATTCTTCAATCAGCTACGGGTGCAGGCGCAGGCAACTTAAGTAAGGGAAACCAGCAGTGAAGCTTTGCGGCTTCACAGACGGTTTCCTACTGCACATGGGCCAGTCATGCTGTGCTTTGTGAATGGTCCCATAGTCTTCTGGGACCTGTGATGTGTCCCAGAAGGCTGCAGGAGAAGGAGGGGGGGGCAAACTTCCAGCTCAGATCGCCATGATGCATGTGACCAGAAGTGGGAGCGGGAACCTGTCAAAAGTCACTTGCTCATCCCCCCCCCCCAAAAAAAAGTGCCAAATGTGGCAGAGGAGGATGGGTGGGGGAGATACAAACAAGCAGATTACTTAAAGAGGAGTTCCAGCCTGGGGGAAAAAAATGTAAAGTCAGCAGGTACAAATACTGTAAATGCTGACTTTTACTATATGGACACTTACCTGTCCAGGGAGCCTGTGATGTTGGCACCCCAGCCGATCTTCGGATCAGCTGTCGGGTGCTGCCGCCATACATCTCCACTAAGGGAAACCGGCCGTGAAGCCTTTCGGCTTCACGGCCGACTCCCAACTGCGCATGCTCGAAGCACGCTGCGCTTTCTAATTGGCCCAGCAGCGGAGGAAGGAGGAGGGGGCCAAACTTCCGAGGGACGGGGCAGCGGCCCTGTCTCTCGGAAGTGGGGACAGGGACCTGTCAAAAACAAGTGTGGCACCGGAGGGGGGGAGGAAACAAATAAGCGGAAGTTCCACTTTTGGGTGACACTCCACTTTAAGGCTGGCCCCTTTTGCAGGTATAGCTATGTAAAACATTATAAATAAGTGTCCACTGTTTTAAATCCAGCAATACACTGTCTCCCCCTGATCTGCACATGCTCACTTGCTCTCAACTTTTGGCATTGTGCCGAAAATCAGAGTCAACTAGAGACTGATCTGCTGGCAGCCTAAAGATTTACTGCTGCTCAGAAGCTCTGGGCTTCAGCAAAATGCAACCTCCAGTAAGAAGAAACAGGAACAATGCTGGAGGCAACTTACAGCACACACTCATTTTGGTTGCATCATTATTAATGTGGAATGTATGTTCCTTGCTAAAGGACAATATTTTTTATCAAGTTGCTATGGGTTAAGTCCTGCTTTAATAAGCAACAACTGTGCAGCGTTAGTGTGTATGCATGTGAAATTTCTAAGTGTGTGCACAAATGCTGCTAGGCAGTAAACTGGCAACCTACCAGAAGCTGACAACATTAATTGTCAGCAGAAATCCAGGCACATGCGTGCATATGCTCCATAGATCAAGAGTGACCACGTGTCCCGGATTGTCCAGGACAGTCCCGCATTTTGCGGGTCTGTGCTGGATAAATTCATTCCGGGACAATAAAGTGTCCCGGAATACAGTGGGGATCCGAGCTGTCACTGGAGATGAGGCTAAAGGACCACCCGCTGTGCGTCAGCCTGTGGTGGAACTATTATTTCCCTAAACAAGACATAAAACTGACACCGAGCAGCCACACAACCCCGCCCAGGACACCCCTTTCGCTCACACCCCCACTCTGGCCATAGCAGAGTCGCCGTCCCGCTGTATGACACCTCTCAGCCCGCCGCTCTCTATGGCGATCTATGGCTCGCCAGGCTCCGGTGCCCTTCACCCCGGTGTGTGTGTGTCAGTGCAGCACAGACGAGCCCTCTGTTTCCACAGGGCTTCCTGAAATGGGCAGAGACTCCAGGGGAGTGGCCCCTGATTTGCTACTGGAAACAGAAAGGTGTGGCTAGACAGACAGACATCACTCCAGATGGCAACATTATTTTCAATTTCAAAACCTCCATTTCAGGGACAATAGTGACACTGGGACTTGACTGGGATGTGACCCCCCCAAAAGTGAAGAACTACAGGTCCCAGCATGAACACCTCGGAGCTCAAGATGTGACCCCCCCCCCAACTAGTGAAGAACTACAGGTTGCAGCATGAACTCATGAAATCTATGGGGTCACACCCTTAGATCTCAGAAGTTCATGCTGGGACTTGTAGGCCTTCAGTCTTGGGGGGGGGGGGGATTCACATCCTTAGATCTCAGGGGTTTATGCTGGTGACTTATAGTGCTTCAATTTTTTTGAGGCGTGGAGTCACGCCCTTAGATATGAGGGGTTCATGCTGGGACTTGTAGTCCTCCACTTTCGGCGGATGTGACCCCCCCAAAAGCAAAGGACTATAGGTCCCAGCATGAACCCCTCAGAGCTGAAAATGTGACATCCCCACCACCCACCGCCCCAAAAATTTGCAAAGAAAAAGGTATCAAAAAATCATCCCTTTTTTTTGGGGGGGGGGGGTCCCTGAATCGCAATTTGGAAATGTGGTCACCCTACACAGATCTTCACCAGGTCCTAAATACGCGTGGCACATATCACACACAAGCGTTTTAAAGATGGCAGCACAGAAAATGGGTACAGGGGGCAGTTTATTAGGCGGTATAGTTAGTTCTGCTTTAAGTTGATATACAGTACATGTAGCACATATATCTGCGTTTCTGCATCTGTGTTTTTCTTTCCACGTACAACCCACTGAGCCTGATATAATCCTGTAAATGGTTGGCTCTTGATGTAAATTACTCTTTGAAGTCTTTAGATGTACTTAAAAAAAAAAAAAAGTAATATAATGTTGTATAAATGAATGCCAAAAAAAAGCTATTTACTTTGCCCTTTACCGTTTCTCGGAATTGCGCCATCACTCAGAAAACAATCCTCCACCTACTAATATATACTTTTGGGCTTCATTTCAGTTAATCTCCTCTAAGAAAACCAGGACTAAATGATCTACAATTTTCAGACACTCTTTGAAGGCTTCTAAACACGCGGTTCCGTCAATGCAGCATAATGGAGCAGCACTGCGGCTAATGGAGCGCCAGCTAAAATTCTCCGGTTAGGCTTTGTTTCTCGTGATTCATACATTACAATGCGCCTCTTACAAGGCTGAGATGCAGAATGTAACAAATAATGTGTTCTAGATGAAAATAGGTAGCAATCTCACCTTTCAACTCTTCAAGCTTGTCAGCTAAAAGGTTCTTGTGTAGCTGGAGTGGGTGTCACTCGGGAATTACGCTCGCTTAGAAAACGAACACACTTTAAAAATGTAGGGAGAATAATGTGTTCCAAATCCTCCCATTTAAAATTGAAATTCTTGGTAAAATGTTTCGAATTATGATTCACAATAATGTGAAAGATTGGTTCAAATGAAAGAGTGTGTTAAAGCCGAACTCCGTGGAAATCTCAGCACTACCCTTGCAGCGAGCTTACCCCGCACTGCAAGGTTTAAAAGGCTCCTTTATGTCTAGGGCATCGTTTCCCAATCTTTTTTCTTTTTTCAGCTGGGTGCCCTTTAAAAATATGCAGAATCTCCAGGCACCCCAGTCTGAAATATACAGTGCCTTGAAAAAGTATTCATACCCCTTGAAATTTTCCACATTTTGTCATGTTACAACCAAAAACGTAAATGTATTTTATTGGGATTTTATGTGATAGACCAACACAAAGTGGCACATAATTGTGAAGTGGAAGGAAAATTATAAATGGTTTTCAAATTTTTTTACAAATAATATCTGAAAAGTGTGGTGTGCATTTTATGTTCAGCCCCCTTTACTCTGATACCTCTAACTAATGGCCCGTACACACGATCCGAATATCGTACCAAAACGGTTGTCCGAGGAAGGATCGTACGATATTCAGATTGTGTGTACACTACTTTCGACAGCCGATCACGACTGTTCATCCGATTATTATTCGATCGGACATACCCGAAAATTTTCCTTGTATGATTCCAGATCGTACGATTTTCGTTTAGTCAGTATAGTTGTCATCCGAAAATACAATACAAATACATTACAACACATGACATCACTTCTGATTTTTTTGTCTACCGTACGAGAATTTTCGTGACTTTATTTAGCTATTCAATTTCTACTTGCGACTGTTAAGCGAGAACGGTCGTACAATATTCGGATCGTGTGTACGGGCCATAAGATCTAGTGCCAAGAACCAATTGCCTTCACAAGTCACCTCATTTGTGAATAGAGTACACCTGTGTGTAATTTATTCTCAGTATAAATACAGCTGTTCTGTGAAGCCCTCAGAGGTTTGTTAGAGAACCTTAGTGAACAAACAGCATCATGAAGGCCAAGGAACACACCAGACAGGTCAGGGATAAAGTTGTGGAGAAGTGTAAAGCAGGGTTAAGTTTTAAAAAAATATCCCAAGCTTTGAACATCTCACAGAGCTCTGTTCAATCCATCATCTGAAAATGGAAAGAGTAAAGGGAGCCTCAGGCTGGGTGCACAGAAATCCGTCTCATTTTATTTATTGCCCTTTTATTATCTCTTCTTTTATCACGCTATTAGATGCAAAAACATAAAGAAAAATCTGTTACTGATACAGGCTGGCACTGACTGGATGGGGGAGGTTGCTGGGAGGGGGGAGCGGAAAAGGGAAGCTGAAAAACTAGGCTTAAACGTGCACACTTTAACTGCTACGTCCACAACACCAGCGCGTCCCGGTCCCATCGGGTGCTTACTGGACAAATATAATATGGTATATCACACATCCCTGCTGTTTAACCTTCCTACATCGTCCCGCTACAATGGGGCTAAAAGCTACATTAACATACTAAAATATAAGCACAAACAACAATGCCTAAAATATCATTGAAGTTCCTTACATGGAACGTGAGGGGATTACGTGATAGAATTAAACGGGCGGCAGCCCTTACATTTATTAAAAAACAAAGAGCGGATGTGGTGACCCTGGTGGAGACCCACATTGAGGGTAGACTTCAGATGACACTGCGTCGCCCGTGGGTGGGTTGGGCATTCCACTCAACCCATACATCACACTCGAGAGGTGTCTCGGTACTTATCGCAAAAACAGTGCACTTTGAATTATGTGAGCTACACACTGACCCACAAGGTAGATTTATATTTATATCCGCTAAATTACACGGGGAACCCTTTTTGATCTTAGCTGTCTATGTCCCTCCCCCATTTTCCACTTCCATACTACTAGAGGGAATCTCCTTTATAGCAAAATACCCAACAGCTCAGACAATATGGATGGGAGATTTCAATAGTACACTCAATGAGGAGCTGGACAGACTGAGACCAACTTCACCTGATACAAACCCCCCCAGAGATACTAAACTTGCCAGGCTTTTCTCACCTTTTCACTTGATGGACACCTGGAGGCATAAACACCCGCACACGCGTAAATACTCCTGCTTCTCAGCAACACACAATACCATGTCAAGAATTGACTTTATTTTTATATCCCAAAATCTGTTAGCACGTCTCCTTGAGACAGAGTTTGGTCCTAGACTGCTCTCGGATCACGCTCCATATTGGATCACCCTCACCTTCCATATAGATAAACCACCAATTTCATGGCGCCTTAATCCGTTCTGGCTGACATTGTTGCCAGAGGATGACGACTTGTCGGCCGAATGGGAGACCTTCTTTCTGGAAAACACAAACACTGCCTCTTTTCCGATAGTATGGGAAACTTTTAAAATACACGCCAGGGCTACCCTAATAACTCGCATCAACAAGATCAAAGCAAACTCATCAGATATATATGAGAGGGCGGAGACTGAATTCTCACGCATAGAACACATATATCAAAATGACCCATCCCAAGCTAATGCCTCCCACTTAAAATTACAATCCAGGATCATGAACCAACTCCAATACGAAAAAGCAAGACAGAAATTATTTTTTGCCAAACAGAAATATTTTGAGCAGGGTGAGAGAGCTGGAAAACTTCTGGCGTTTCTAGCTCGGAATGAGGACAAACCCCCAGTGGTAATTGCACTGCATAGCCCAGAGGGGCAAAAAATCACAGATCCTCCTGTTGTGTCATCCAAATTTAGGGAGTTCTTTGAGGACTTATACAATTCTAGGACCCAGGAGGGACCAGATGATATGATCTCCTTTCTGGAAGGAGTAACATTCCCGCAACTTACGCCTGAACAAAGGGAACTTCTAGAGGCCCCTCTCACTAAAGAAGAAATAGACGCCGCAATTGCAAGTTTCGCCAAATCTAAATCCCCTGGCTCAGATGGGTTACCCATAGAATTTTACTCACA
Organism: Aquarana catesbeiana; assembly: GCF_042186555.1. Classification (NCBI taxonomy): domain Eukaryota; kingdom Metazoa; phylum Chordata; class Amphibia; order Anura; family Ranidae; genus Aquarana; species Aquarana catesbeiana. The sequence continues at coordinate 215,262,327 of NC_133335.1, forward strand.
TTACAATGAAATAATCACCCCCAAACTGCTTACCCTTTATAATGTCATGTTTCAACAATTCACCCTCCCACCCTCTATGGGTGAGGCCACAATTGTCTTGATACCTAAACCGGGCAAGGACTTGGGTCACCCGGAATCCTACCGCCCTATCTCATTACTACAGGCTGATATTAAGATTCTGGCCAAAATTCTAGCCATGAGACTCAATCAAGCGATACTCAACCTTATACATGCTGACCAGGCTGGTTTTATGCCGGGACGTAACACTTCCTTTAACCTACGGAAATTATTTATAAACCTGCAGGCCACACATGAGAATGTGGGCACAAGGGTGATAGTCACCCTTGATACTGCCAAGGCTTTCGACTCGGTTGAGTGGGGATACCTCTGGTGCTGTCTTGAACGATATGGTTTTGGTCCAAACTTTATTCAATGGGTACAATTACTGTACCAGAACCCCACAGCCAGGGTGGTGGCAAATGGATGGCCGTCTCAGAAGTTCGACCTCCACAGAGGCACGAGACAGGGCTGCCCATTGTCCCCACTGCTGTACGCTCTGGCTGCGGAACCACTGGCTGTTTCTATCCGGACAGACCCAGAGATCATAGGATTAAAAACCGGAACCCTCACAGAAAAAATCAGCATGTACGCTGATGACACACTACTATATCTGGCGGACCCAGGTCCTTCCCTCCACCGGGCTCTCCAGACAATTGAACGTTTCGGGAAATTCTCGGGCCTCAAAATAAATTGGGGGAAATCCCAGGTTTTACCAATAGACACTTTCCCACCCACGGAATTCCAAGCCACCCTACCATTACAAAGAGTAGACACAATTAAATACTTAGGAATAAATACCTCCAAAAATCCAGCAGACTACATAACACTAAACATTAAACCATTATATTCCCTTATTAAAACTAAAACACAATCGTGGACTAGACTACCCCTAGGAGTGTGGGGTCGCATTAACCTTATAAAAATGATATTACTCCCTAAAATATTATATATACTCTGGCACACCCCAACATACATACCTCTAAAACACTTTAAAATAATGGAGTCCCTTCTCAAGCCCTTTGTGTGGGGAAAAAATAGACACAAGATTGCATGGCAAACCCTCAAAAACCCAACAGACATGGGGGGTACAGCACTTCCGGACCTTAATCACTACTATATTGCGTCCCAACTCTCCCAACTTTACCATATAGATAAGGTGGACAGTGAAAGATTCCGGATGCTAATCTGCCCACAATGGGCCCAAGAAACCTCAGATTCCATATATGCTATCACTGTGGGCACTAAGACCAACGAAGGTAACACACACAAAACATCCCTGTTGTATCAATATAGACGCATCTGGGAACTCGCAAACAACAAACTCAATATACCCAGACACAACGACTTCACTCCCTTATGGTGCAACAGAGACCTACCAGAGCTCCATAATATTCATGACCCGAGACCTTGGTTGGAGAGGGGTATACTCTACTTACACCATGTCTGGTCAAACGGAACCCTTAAAAACTTTGACACCCTTAAAGAGGAATTCCATCTAGCCAACAACATGGTATTCAGATTCCTCCAATTGAGACATGCAATACAGGCACAATTTCCGCAACCCCCACCACAGTCAGCCCCCAATCCTCTAATAGCAATCATAAAAGACACAGACCCAAAAAAATTAATATCCTGTTTCTACAACATGCTCACTACCCCAATAGCCACAAAAATAATATACGGCCTCAAATCCCGCTGGGAAAGGGATCTGGGTAACCTAGAAAATGAGGAATGGGAAGAAGCACTGGACACATGTAAAGAGGTATCTCCCAAACTGTCAGACAGGTTGACACAATTAAATATAATACACCGTACATACCTAACCCCGCATAGGATAGCCAGATACAAACACAACTGTCCAGCAGTGTGTCCAATGTGTAAGTCCACAGAGAGTTCGTTCTACCATCTCCTCTGGTCATGCCCTCAGATACAGGGCCTATGGAAGCAGATAGTAACCTTTCTTCATGACAACATGGGTTCACCTGTGACACTGGACCCCAAACAATGCCTGTTGGGTGTGTTCCCAAGCCCAATGGAAAAATACACCAAGGTATTTCTGCAGGAGACCCTGTTCTCATGCAGAAAGATAATAGCTAGGAAATGGATGCGTCCCTTACCACCCGAGATTAAAGAATGGAAAGCAGAGGTAAATGGGACACTCCCATATAAACGGGTGATATACATAAATAGAGGATGCCCAGACAAACACAATAGAATATGGGATCGATGGCTACAGGATTCGGAAACTTGCTCATGACCAATATAAATTTCTATGTACTGGAGAAATACCTCTCCTCAATGAAAATACTATAATTATACCCTATATTAAACGATAATATCAATAGAGAACATCAGAAGAAATGTACTACAGACCATTCATGTATGTAACCATCTTTATATCACGTACAATTACATTGCAATGTATACATGTATAAATACGTGCAAATGTTATGACTTGTATGTATTCTGATTCACAATAAAAAACTTTGTTGGGAAAAAAAAAAAAGAAAATGGAAAGAGTATGGCACAACTGCAAACCTACCAAGACACGGCCGTCCACCTAAACTGACAGGCCCGGCAAGGACAGCATTAATCAGAGAAGCAGCCAAGAGGCCCATGGTAACTCTGGAGGAGCTGCAGAGATCCACAGCTCAGGTGGGAGAATCTGTCCACAGGACAACTATTAGCTGTACACTCCACAAATTTGGCCTTTATGGTAGAGCGGCAAGAAGAAAGTCATTGTTGAAAGAAAGTCATAAGAAGTCCAATTTTCAGTTTGCGAGAAGCCATGTGGAGGACACAGCAAACATGTGGAAGAAGGTGCTCTAGTCAGATGAGACCAAAATTGAACTTTTTGGCCTAAAAGCAAAATGCTATGTGTGATGGAAAACTAACACTGCACATCACCATGAACACACCATTCCCACTGTGAAACATGGTGGTGGCAGCATCGTGTTGTGGGCATGCTTTTTTTAAGTGGGGACAGGGAAGCTGGTCAGAGTTGATGGGAAGATTGATGGAGCCAAATACAGGGCAATCTTAGAAGAAAAACTGGTAGAGTCTGCAAAAGACTTGAGACTGGGGCGGAGGTTCAACTTTCAGCAGGACAACAACCCTAAACATACAGCCAGAGCTACAATGGAATGTTTTAGATCAAAGCATATTCATGTGTTAGAATGGCCCAGTCAAAGTCCAGATCTAAGCCTTGGTTCACACTGACTGCGGGAATGAAATCGTGCAAGTTCATTCCTGCATGTCAGTCCCCATTTCGGGGGTGATTTCAGAGACATCTGTGCGGGTTTCTGCACAGATGTCAATGGGGATCGCACCCTGAAATCGCCAAAAGTAGTACAGAAACTACTTTTGGGAATTGGTGTGGTGCCGCAAATGTGCCGTCGCACCGATTCAGACGGTGCCATTGCCGCCGATTTGCCATGCAATTTGACTTGCCAAATCGCATTAATGTGAACCAGGGCTCAATCCAATTAAGAATCTGTGGTAAGACTTGAAAATTGCTGTTCACAGACGCTCTCCATCCAATCTGACAGAGCTTGAGCTATTTTGCAAAGAAGAATGGGCAAAAATGTCCCTCTCTAGATGTGCAAAGCTGGTAGAGACATCCCCAAAAAGACTTGAAGCTGTAATTGCAGTGAAAGGTGATTCTACAAAGTATTGACTCCGGGGGGCGCCATACAAATGTACACCACACTTTTCACATATTTATTTGTAAAAAGTTTTAAAAAACCATTTATCACTTCACAATTATGTGCCACTTTGTGTTGGTCTATCACATAAAATCCCAATAAAATACATTTACGTTTTTGGTTGTAACATGACAAAATGTGCAAAATTTCAAGGGGTATGAATACTTTTTCATGGCACTGTATATTGCACTATTTTCCCCATTCACATATTCTCGATCTGCAGAGAAAAAAACCTGGGAGCATTCCAATTTGCCACATTCGCAGAGAATTGATTTACACACAGATTTGATGAATAAACAGCTATGTGATTTTATTTATTAATACACCATTTTCCTTTTAGTGCAGCAAAGAAACAAGTTGCACTGGGTAAGAGTCACCACATGTTACAATCTGACCAATCTTTGTACAATTGAATTTCCCAAAACTAGGCAATATATGACCTAACCAAACTACCCAATCAATGTGTATCCAATCAGGCAGCCCCTTGCACTACATAATTGTTGGTAGATCTAAAAGAAACTGTACAGACTGTAACCGGTGTGCTGAGCCCAACTGCTCCAGTTTGACTTCAGTTTAGCTCCAACATCCCCACTTCCTCTCCTCCAACATTTCAGTCTCTCTTCTTACCGGCTTTGTGAAGTTGAGTTCCTCCATGATGGCTTTCAGCTCATGCCGGCGATGCTGCAAATACAAACTCTTATCCCAAGTGTTATAATATGGAGGACGCCCTGCGAGACCTGAGGAGAAAATAGTGAGATGTTAAAAAATACAGGAGTCCAAAGAAGTAAAGCCCGAATTATATAGTACAACATCAAACATAGAATAGCATGACGCTTTTGGTAATTAAAAAAGAGGAGCTCCAGGCTCCTTCAGAAAAAATTAAAAGTCAGCAGCTGCAGTGCCTTGAAAAAGTATTCATACCCCTTGAAATTTTCCACATTTTGTGATTTTACAACCAAAAACGTAAATGTATTTTATTGGGATTTTATGTGATAGACCAACACAAAGTGGCACATGAATGTGAAGTGGAAGCAAAATGATAAATGTTTTTTAAAACTTTTTACAAATAAACATGTGAAAAGTAAAGCGTTCATTTGTATAGCGCCCCCCGGAGTCAATACTTTGTAGAACCCCCTTTCACTGCAATTACAGCTGCAAGTCTTTTTGGGGATGTTTCTACCAGCTTTGCACATCTAGAGTGATATTTTTGCCCATTCTTCTTTGTAAAATCGCTGAAGCTCTGTCAGATTGGATGGAGAGCGTCTGTGAACAGCAATTTTCAGGTTTTACCACAGATTCTCAACTGGATTTAGGTCTGGACTTTGACTGGACCATTCTAACACCTGAATATACTTTGATCTAAACCATTCCATTGTAGCTCTGGCTGTATGTTGAGGGTTGTTGTCCTGCCTCCCCAGTCCCAGTCTCAAGTCTTTTGCAGACTCTAACTGGTTTTCTTCTAAATATTTTAAACGAAACAGAAATAATTACCACCGCTCCGGACAAACCAAACTGAAATTCCTCGTCCTCCAGAAGAGGGTAGAGAGCCCCAGGTGCTGGCAATTGCTAGTGTAGATGTTGATGAATGAGAAGATCTGGACAGTCGCACACCGGGATAAACAGATTCAATTCTTCTTTTTATTTGTAAAACAGGATCATAGGGTACATGAGACACCACTGGCCACTGTCCAGATCTTCTTATTCATCAACATCTGGTTTTCTTCTATGATTGCCCTGTATTTGGCTCCATCCATCTTCCCATACACTCTGACCAGCTTCCCTGTCCCTGCTGAAGAAATACATCCCCACAACATGATGCTGCCACCACCATGTTTCACGATGGGGATGGTGTGTTCAGGGTGATATGCAGTATTCATTTTACCTCCAAGCATAGCGTTTTGCTTTTAGGCCAAAAGGTTCAATTTTGGTCTCATCTGACCAGAGCACCTTCTTCCACATGTTTGCTGTGTCCCCCACATGGCTTCTCTCAAACTGCAAACAAAACTTCTTATGACTTTCTTTCAACAATGGCTTTCTTCTTGCCACTCTTCCATAAAGGTCAGATTTGTGGAGAGCACGACTAATAGTTGTCCTGTGGACAGATTCTCCCACCTGAGCTGTAGATCTCTGTAGCTCCTCCAGAGTTACCATGGACCTCTTGGCTGCTCCTCTGGTGAATGGTCTCCTTGCCCAGCCTGTCAGTTTAGGTGGATGGCCATGTCTTGGTAGGTTTGCAGTTGTGCCATACTCTTTCCATTTTCGGATGATTGATTGAACAGTGCTCCGTGAGATGTTCAAAGCTTGGGATATTTTTTATATAAGCTAACTCTGCTTTAAACTTCTCCACAACTTTATCCCTGACCTGTCTGGTGTGTTCCTTGGCCTTCATGATGTTGTTTGTTCATTAAGGTTCTCTAAAAAACCTCAGAGGGCTTCACAGAACAGCTGTATTTATACTGAGATTAAATTACACACAGGTGGACTCTATTTACTAATTAGATGACTTGTGAAGGCAATTGGTTCCACTAGATCTTAGTTAGGGGTATCAGAGTAAAGGGGGCTGAATACCAATGCACGCCACACATTTCATGTATTTATTTGTAAAAAAATTTGAAAACCATTTATCATTTTCCTTCCAATTCACACTTTGTGTTGGCCTATCACATAAAATCCCAACAAAATACATTTACCTTTTTGGTTGTAACATGACAAAATGTGGACAATTTCAAGGGGTGTGAATACTTTTTCAAGGCACTGTACAAATACTGTAGAAGCTAACATTTAATATTAGGACTTACCTGTCCAGGAATCCAGCGGTGTTTTCACCCAAGCTGATTTTTCAATCGGCTCTTGGGTGCTGCCACCGCCATTTCTTGTAAGGGGAACCGGAAGTGAAGCCTTGTGGCTTCACAGCAGGCTCCCTGAAGCGCGCTGTGCTTTGTGAATGGCTCGGCAGTGGGGGAAGGAGGGGGGCCAAACTTCCAGGTGACTTTGCTGCGGCGAAGTCACCCTGAAGTGGGAGCGGGTACCCACTTCCCCCCTTCCCCCGAAAGGTGCCAAATGTGTCAGCGGAAGGGGGGAGGAAGCAAACAAGCAGGTCTTCCCCATTTGGGTGGAGCTCTGTTTTAAAGATGAAGTATAGGAGTACGATAGAACAAACACACATACTCACCTCCATGCTGCACATGTCCCTCGCCAGGTCTAAGTCCGAGAAATGAGCAATCACATCACTGCTGATCACTCAGTTCTCGGTCCACTCAGAGCTGACAGTCACCACTCCCTGCTCTGCCCCTCTGGCTCCCAGCCGCACACTGAGAGGCTGAGCCAACTGACAAGAAGGCATCTTGGAACCTTCCAAGGCCTGGAGCAGCTTTGTGACGTCAGCTGACAGCAGCCTTTAGTTCTGAGTAACAGGAGAGCAAAAGTAAGTACATAGAAGAGAAGTATGGCCAAAAAAAAGCTTTGGCCATACTTCTTTTTTTATACATTTTTTTTATAGCGATCTATACATCAGACCAGTAAAAGGGACAACTGTGGAGAAAAGGGGGACAGAGGAATTAATTTCTAAAAGAAGGACCATCCCTTTAAATGACAGACAGTTGTAAGCTTTAGGACAACCACTTACTCCCAACACCTCCACCAAACCCTGGTTACCCTGGAGTCCAGCAAATTAACCAGGAATGGACTGAGACCAAAAAGTACCTACAGCAGTTAAAGGATACCACCATAGTTCTAATAAAAGGGCACTTTGAGGCTAACTAGAACAACGGTGCGCACATCAACACGTACCATAAATATCCAAATACTGGAGATGCTGGATTGCGATCCTGGATTTGGGACTAACCTTGTATGACCTTCCATCCTCACCATAGCATTTAATATTTTCAGGCTACATTCAGATGAATGGGAAGCAGCAGATAGGGGTGTCTGCTGGCAACAATCAGTGTGTGTGAACAGCGGGAGCTGTCAGATTTGTACTGTGTGCAAATCAATGGCCAGAGCCGTCGCTGTTCACATGTAACTGCTCATCCTAGCGGTTTCATGCAAATACTGACCATGGACGCACCAAGGGCAAGGGCTTCTGTGCTTTGGCCACACACAAACTGGCCACAGCTAACCAGACAGTTTGAATGCTGCCATACAAGGGAGGACTGGGCAGGGGGGCAATTGCCCCCCGGCCACTCTGATGTCCTGTAAAAAGGGTGCACCGCTTCCGCAGTAGACATGCCTAAAGGCTTCCTGGTGAAGAGGAGTAAAAGGTCCCCACTGGTGTCATACCGAGTGCGGTATAAGGATGAGGACAGAGCATAGGTCATCCTCCCGGCATGGATGGTCCGAGCAGAGGCCAGCTCTGTGCCTCACCAGAGGCTTTCCTTCCCCGGCCAGCCCCAACAGAGCCGGAGTCGGTGCAGCAGGTGCTGTTCAGCCCGACCTGCACGGTGAGCAGAGACTACCTGGAGTGGAGCTTCAGCCTGGGATGGGGTTGGGAGGAGGCAGGGAAGAGGGAGAGCGGGTGGGTCCAGTCGCTGCACTCTGGGCCTCTGGGTTGTACTTGCCCCCTGGGTCAAACGTTGCCAGTCAGCCCCTGCTGCCATACCACAGAGTACAGCTGCATCCAGCGGCATTTAGCCACCTCTGTACACAGCTTTTTTTTTAGGCTATTTTTGGTTGAATGTTGTTAGGCAATTGTTTTAGGCTTTCGGCAAAAATTGGCGAAATCAGCTTCTATCTTCAGTTTGGTTAGTTAAGATTTGAAAAGAAAGCTAGAAGCTGCACAACTGTTTCAGATTCTGGTTGCTCCAGTCTTAGTAATTTCCCATCTATCAGAGGCTGAAAGCTGCTCTGGCTGGATGGTGCACTGAGTGGTACTAACATTAAAGGCAGTATGCACCCAAGGATGAAGGCCCAGAATGCAAGCAGTCCGTATTCGTCCCTGGGTGCAAACTGGCCTAAACATTAGTAACATTTGGTGCACCATCCAGCCAGAGCAGCTTTCAGCCTCTCAGACATTTAAAGGCTGCCGCTAGAGAAGGGTGGGGGGGGGAATGTGGGTCGGGGGTGGACGCTCTGCTTGTGCCTTGCATCCACAAAAGTGCACAGTGTGCATGAGGCCTAATGGGTGTCGCTTAACCACTTGCCGACCAGCCACCGAAGTTTTACTGCGGCAGAATGGCAGGGCTGGGCGAAACAACGTTATGTTACGTTGCTTCGCCCTGTGGCCACTAGGGGCGCGCGCGCCCGCTTCTCGCCCCTGGAGCCGATGCGAGTGCCCGGCGGTCATAATCACCGTCGGGCTCCCGCCATCGCTGCTGACACACGAAGAACTGGGATCTGTGTGTGTAAACATACAGTTTCCGGTTTTCTGAGGGGAGAAGAGACAGATCAGACAGACAGAGTATGAACAGCGATCTGTCATCTCCCCTACACAGTCCCATCCCCCCTTCAGTTAGAACACACACTAGGGAACACAATTAACCCCTTGATCGCCCCCTAGTGATTAACCCCTTCCCTGCCAGTGACATTTTTACAGTAATCAGTGCATTTTTATAGCACTGATCGCTGTATAAATGCCAGTGGTCCCAAAAATGTGTCAAAATTGTCCGATGTGTCCGCCATAATGTCGCACTCCCGATAAAAATCGCTGATCGCCGCCATTACTAGTAAAAGAAAATTATTAATAAAAATGCCATAAAACTATCCCCTATTTCATAGACGCTATAACTTTTGCGCAAACCAATCAATATACGCTTATTGCGATTTTTTTTTACCAAAAATATGTAGAAGAACACTTATCGGCCTAAACTGAGGAAAAAAAGTGTTTTGTTATATATTTTTTGGGGATATTTATTATAACAAAAAGTAAAAAATAATGCGTTTTTTTCAAAATTGTCGCTTTTTGTTTATAGGGCAAAAAATAAAAACAGCAGAGGTGATCAAATACCACCAAAAGAAAGCTCTATTTGTGGGGGGAAAAAAAAGGACGTCAATTTTGTTTGGGTGCAACACCGCACGACCGCCCAATTGTCAAAGCGACGTTGTGCTGGATCGCAAAAAGTGCTCTGGTCAGGAAGGGGTTAAAATCTTCCGGGGCTGAAGCAGCTAAACTCCATACTTTCTGCATTATTTGATGGCTAACATAATACAATAATCTGCTACTGTTTTAGACCTGCTGAGACAATGATAAATTGGCGTAATAATACTTTTGAACACTAGAGGTAGCAATATACAAGCAACAGGCCAATGTCCATGTATTTTAGACTTCTACATTGTACAGTTTTTCTGCATGAGATTTTCAATACACTTCCCTTACAGGGTGCACTGGAACTACTCTATGTGAGTGATGACACCTGTCATCTTCCCTGATATGAGCAGCCGAAGGACCAGAAAATGTAAATGAATAAAAGAGGCCAAGTACTAGGTTCAATCAAGCTGTCAATCGTGCAGCAACACCTCTAAAATCTCCCCGTGAAGCCCCCTTAGGGCAGTGTTTGTGTGATACCTGTCTCCTGCTTGATTCTAGAGGTTTTGCCTATGTGAGTGATAGGCGATGGGTAACCACGTTCACGCTGCATGAGTGTTATTGTCAATCCACTCAGCTCATTGCCAATCCGCTCAGGCACGCTCCAGAACTCACTTCCAACACGATAACCCTGTGGGAAATAAATGTTTAATGTCTGTGTCCAATAACATTCATCATTTGTATACGGCTGTAAAGTCCATCCCACCTTGCCGCTTTCTAGTGCCGGAATACAGCGGTCTATAGCATGTCGCTCCTCCTGGATCCAGCGGTAATCGTCGCAAACGTTCATCACAAGCTGCTCATTAGGCTTACCCAGGCGACCTGCATGAACATTTAATATTGAGAAGGCCATAAGAGAGAGAAAAATGCATCATTATAGTGGTTGTAAACCCTTACATATATACCCAGTGAAGGGATTATTCTCAGGAAATACAGAGAGTAAACAAATCATCCTACTTAAGTTGTACCTGTTTATCTGAAATCGTCTCTACATCCGTTCAAAGTGCTGAATATATAAGCTTGTCTGAGAGCTCAGAAAAAAGGGGGCAGAGAACTGAAGTTACACTCTACAGAGCTCAGTGAGGAGAGCTCTGAGAGCTGATTGGAGGGAAGGGACACACCCCCCTTTACACAGCACACAGGAACAGAGCTGAGACTGTCAGGCTGCTGGAGATCTATCCCTTGTCACAAATTTTCTCTTGGTGTCAGGAAAACTTGTCAGAAATGATTCATGCTGATAGCAGAGGAACGAAGCAGCAGACAGAAATTACACTTAAAGTGGTGTTCCACCCAAAAAAATAAATAAATGCATGAATGTGCCTAAAAAAAAAAAAAAAAATATGGAAATTTTTTTTTTACTCACCTCTAAATGGCTGTTGCTAGGGGGTCCCTCGTAGTCTGCCTCCCTCAGTGCCTGGGATGGTGACATCACTTCCCCTCGGCGCTGGAAGGGCTCAGCTCTGCCCCCTCCCTCTTGTCAATCATCTGGGACACATTACAGGTCCCAGATGACTGAGCGGCCAATCACGGAGCGCAGCACCATTTTCGCATGCGCAGTGGGTGCCCAGCTGTGAAGCCCCAGCCGGGCGCCCACAGTTGCAATGTCGGCGCCGCCGAACGGAGGGGGAGATGAGCGGAGCTTCTATCCCCTGCATCATTGGACCGTGGGACAGGTAAATGTCCGATTATTAAAAGTCAGCAGCTGCAGTATTTGTGCTGACTTTTAATTTTTTTTTTTAAATGGGAACTCCTCTTTAATGCTCGGGATTGAGACAAGTACACACTATGGAGAGATATGCTTTGTTCATATTTCATGGCTTAGGTTTACAACCACTTTTCAAAAGGACAGCATGTCCATTTTTTTCCAATCCCATCCGATCCACTGGACGGCTGGTGAATGTATCGCCAACCGGATCTTGACAGATAGAATGGCAGGCGGGTGTCAGGGGACACATCTCCGCTGACATCTGCCTGCCCATAAAAGTCAATGGGTAGCCCGCTCGGATCTGCCTAAAAAAACATGAAAACCGCGCAAGATGGATTGTGATATCCACGCGGATCCGAGCGGTCCGATCGTGTGAAAGGGGCCGTAGTCTATGCAGCCTTTCATTGTGAGTTCAGCCTACGTAATGGTGCACCCCAAGGGGTGTGTCATTGGCAGCCTGGGCTCACAGTAAGTGATTTGAATGCTGGTCATCATTCAGCCGAAAGTGGGTTAGCACTAGGTGATGGGGGAGGACTGGGAAGGCAGCGCTGGATTTGAAAATTTGAATAAATTAAAATTTCTATTTTAATAAAATGATATATATACCGTATATATAGTGACCATACACAGAAATATTGCAGCCACAGGCATCATTCAGATAACTTCTACCGAAGTTTGGCACCATTCCACGAGCGTGTGTAATTTTGAAGTGTGACATGTTAGGTATCTATTTACTCGGCGTAACATCATCTTTCACATTATGCAAAAAAAATTGTGCTAACTTTACTCTTTTGTTTTGTTTTTAATGCATGAAACTTTTTTTTCCCAAAAAATACGCATTTGAAAAATTGCTGCGCCAATACCGTACGAGATAAAAAGTTGCAACGACCGCCATTTTATTCTCTAGGGTCTCTGTTAAAAAACACATATAATGTTTGGTGGTTCTGTGTAATTTTTTAGCAAAAAAAATGATGATTTTTACATGTAGGAGAGAAATGTCAGAATTGACCTGGTAGGCAAGTGGTTAAAATAACTAACGGGATAATGAGTCGAGCTGCCTCTTCCTCAGGTCCATGTGATACTGCCAGTTGAGTAGAGCGTTATCCTGATTGTGGTGACAGCAGATATTCTCCTTCTGCTGGAGTCTCCCAGCCTCATCCTGTGTTCCCAAACTCAGGAAATCTGGTGTCCGTTCTGGGACAAGCTCAGCAACCTAAACACAAAATGTGACTTAAAGTTAACATATGAATATGGAATAGCAACACTTATAACAGACATGCTATTCCATGAGAAAGGGGAACATGGCCAAACCTAAAGGCCTGGATATACAGTCATGGGCAAACATTTTGGCACCCCTGCATTTTTTGTCAGATAATGCACCACTTCGCCTAGCAACCTGGTGCAATTACAAAGGTTTAAGCATTCTCACATTTATTTATTTTGTTTGTATTGGTATGACACAAAAAATAGGATTAACATAAAGCCAAATATGACACATTCCACACAAAACTCCAAAGATGGACTGTACAAAACGATTTGCACCTTCTCAAAATTGCAATAAATAATTGCATTCCAAGTGTGTGATGCTCCTGTAATTTGACATTAAACTCAACTGTATTAACAGGTGCTGACAATATAGAAATCACACCGGCAACCAGTTAAAATGGTGAAAAATTGACTCAACCTTTCTGTTGTGTGTCTCTGTGTGCCACACAGAGCATGGAGAAGAGAAAGAGCAGCAGAGAATTGTCTGAGGATTTGAGAACAAAAATTGTTGAAAAGCATGGACAATCTCAAGGTTACAAGTCCATCTCCAGAAATCTTAATGTTGCTGTGTCCACTGTGCGCAACGTTGTCAAGAAGTTTACAGACCATGGCACTGTAGCTAATCTCCCTGGATGTAGATGAAAGAGAAATATTGATCAAAGATTGCAACGAAGGATTGTTGGAATGGTGGATAAAGAACATCGATCAACTTCCAGACAAATTTAAGCTGACCTTCAGGCACAGGGCACAACTGTGTCAGCTCGCACTATACTTCGCCATCTGAATGAAAAGGGACGCTATGGTAGGAGACCCAGGAGGTGCTAATACACGGCCCAACAAGAATTCCCTTGCCTTTGTGCTGTGTGTGGTGAATAGATTAGCTCGGGCGTGTTATTTGGATATCCCGTATTTAATCGGCTTATAACATGCACCTTCACTTTAAAAAGGAAGTTTCAGGAAAAAAATCTTAAATTTTAAATAAGGAACTGTGAAGCAAAATAAGGGTCGGTGCCCATCAATGCAGCCTAATCACTGCCTATCTGCAGCCCCCACTCCATTACCATGAATGCAGCCCCCACCGTATTGCCATGAATGCAGCCCCCACCGTATTGCCATGAATGCAGCCCCCCACAGTATTGCCATGAATGCAGCCCCCACATTGACATGAATGCATCCCCCACATTGACATGAATGCAGCCCCCACTCCATTGCCATGAATGCAGCCCCCACCGTATTGCCATGAATGCAGCCCCCACCGTATTGCCATGAATGCAGCCCCCACCATATTGCCATGAATGCAGCCCCCACCGTATTGCCATGAATGCAGCCCCCACCGTATTGCCATGAATGCAGCCCCCACAGTATTGCCATGAATGCAGCCCCCACAGTATTGCCATGAATGCAGCCCCCACAGTATTGCCATGAATGCAGCCCCCACAGTATTGCCATGAATGCAGCCCCCACAGTATTGCCATGAATGCAGCCCCCACAGTATTGCCATGAATGCAGCCCCCACAGTATTGCCATGAATGCAGCCCCCACAGTATTGCCATGAATGCAGCCCCCACAGTATTGCCATGAATGCAGCCCCCACAGTATTGCCATGAATGCAGCCCCCACAGTATTGCCATGAATGCAGCTCCTACAGTATTGCCATGAATGCAGCTCCCACAGTATTGCCATGAATGCAGCCCCCACAGTATTGCCATGAATTCAGCCCCCACATTGACATGAATGCAGCCCCCACATTGACATGAATGCATCCCCCACATTGACATGAATGCAGCCCCCACTCCATTGCCATGAATGCAGCCCCCACCGTATTGCCATGAATGCAGCCCCCACCATATTGCCATGAATGCAGCCCCCACCATATTGCCATGAATGCAGCCCCCACCGTATTGCCATGAATGCAGCCCCCACAGTATTGCCATGAATGCAGCCCCCACAGTATTGCCATGAATGCAGCCCCCACAGTATTGCCATGAATGCAGCCCCCACAGTATTGCTATGAATGCAGCCCCCACAGTATTGCCATGAATGCAGCCCCCACAGTATTGCCATGAATGCAGCCCCCACAGTATTGCCATGAATGCAGCCCCCACAGTATTGCCATGAATGCAGCTCCCACAGTATTGCCATGAATGCAGCTCCCACAGTATTGCCATGAATGCAGCCCCCACAGTATTGCCATGAATTCAGCCCCCACATTGACATGAATGCAGCCCCCACATTGACATGAATGCATCCCCCACATTGACATGAATGCAGCCCCCACTCCATTGCCATGAATGCAGCCCCCACTCCATTGCCATGAATGCAGCCCCCACCGTATTGCCATGAATGCAGCCCCCACCGTATTGCCATGAATGCAGCCCCCACCATATTGCCATGAATGCAGCCCCCACCGTATTGCCATGAATGCAGCCCCCACAGTATTGCCATGAATGCAGCCCCCACAGTATTGCTATGAATGCAGCCCCCACAGTATTGCCATGAATGCAGCCCCCACAGTATTGCCATGAATGCAGCCCCCACAGTATTGCCATGAATGCAGCCCCCACAGTATTGCCATGAATGCAGCCCCCACAGTATTGCCATGAATGCAGCCCCCACATTGACATGAATGCAGCCCCCACACTGACATGAATGCAGCCCCCACATTGACATGAATGCATCCCCCACATTGACATAAATGCAGCCCCCACTCCATTGCAATTCTCCTGTATCCTGTACGGCGCTCGTCCCGCCCCCTCCAAGGCAGCCAGGATATCTATCTTTTGTGGCCCCCGGCGCTCGGGGATTCGTTGGGGGCCACAAAAGATATATATGTCAAAATTACCAGACGGGCCGTCCGAAACCGGACCGCGGGCCGCGATTGGCCCACGGGTCGGACTTTGGACGTGCCTGGTTTAAGACAAAGAGCTAGAGAGCAATGAATTGGCCAGCAATAAGTCTAAAACCCATAGAGCACCTGTGGAAAGATCTCAAAACAGCATTTGGGAAAAGGAACCCTTCCAATCTGAGAGACCTGAAGCAGTTGGCGAAAGAAGAGTGGTCCAAAATTCTAGTAGAGAGGTGTAAGTAATTCATTGTTCCAGGAAGCAATTGACTTCAGTTATTTTTTCCAAGGGGTGTGCTACCAAATATTAAATTGAGGGCGCCAATAATTTTGTCCAGTCCATTTTTGGAGTTTTGCGTGGAATGTGTCGCGTTTGGCTTTTTGTGCCTCCACTTTTTTGTGTCATACCATACAAACAAAAGAAATAAACAGGAGAATGGCTAAACATTTGTAATTGCAACAAATTTCTGGGCGAAGTGTTGCAATATGTGACAGAAATTCAGGGGTGCCAATGCACCGTTGACATCTCCAGCTGCCAAACAAGCAAATATCTCCTAAACGGTGCACATTCAGGAGATATTCATTTTACCTACAGGTAAGCTTTATTATAAGCTTACCTGTTCGTAAAAATCACACAGGGAAGTTTACTGTCATTTTAAGAGCCCTTTCACACTGACAGCATGGGGGTGTCGGCGGTAAAGCGTCGCTTTTTTTTGAGGCGATTTTCGGCCACTAGCGGGGCACTTTTAACCCCCACTAGCAGCTGAATAAAGGGTTAAAAGCACTGTCCTTTAATTTCAATGGGCAGGGGCACTTTAGGAGTGGTGTATACACCGCTCCTAAAGCGCATCAAAAAAGCTACTTGCAGGACTTTTTTTGACGTCCTGCCAGCGCAGCGCCCCAGTGTGAAAGCACTAATTTTTCAGGCGCCTGAAAACCGCCTCCAGTGTAAAAGGGGTCTTAAGCTTACGGAAAAATATTTTTTTTTTAAATGAGTGCAAGCGACATGGCCTGCTATTAATCCAATGGGTCCCTTGTGCTGCTGTTTCACGGATACCTTGCACACTTCATCCTCTGAATCCCCCACCACCGTAATCTTCCAGTGCGGTGGGGGTAAACAGAATGGAGGGAGCTCTGACAAGCGCTACTTATGCCCTACTATGCCCTCCCTTTCCGCCCAGCTCCTCCATTCATAGAAACCATAACTACAGCTTCTATGACTGAAGTGTGATTCATGAATGAAAAAGGGGCAGATGATTAAAAGATTCACCCACTTCCATTTAAAGAATGTGTTTCATTTATAGAAGCTGTAATACAACTTCTATGAATGGAGGAGGTGGGTGACAAGGGTGGGCATAGCCTGGTACTGTTGAGTGTCTCTAAGAGATCTCTCTGCTCTATTAATTCCCACCGCACAGATTACAGCAGCCGTGAGGGTGGTGGGAGGGCATCAGAGGATGAAGATCGCAAGAAATATATGAGACAGCAGCTCAAAGGAGACACCAGATTAAGAGTATGTTGTGTCCCTTGTGCTGTATTTTTTATTTTATTTTTTGTCTAAACTCAGGCTTTAATCAAATATTCCAATGTTTTTCACAGCATTTTTAATTATATTTGGCCTACTAGTGCATGTGCAGTTTATACCACATTCCGTGCTTCTGGTAATAACAGTCACAGTTGGCAGTGTGCTTATGTCTGCCCTCATCCAAACCTTCAAGCCCACAAATGGCTGCTGTCAAAGCTGGCGGATAGGAAGACAGAAGGGTTTAAGACCCCTTTCACACTGGGGCGCATTTCGGGCGTTTTAGCGCTAAAAAATAGGATTTTTTAAAACAGCTTACCTGTAAAATCCTTTTCTTTTGAAGGACATCACGGGACACAGAGCCACAGTAATTACTGATGGGTTATATAGGTATCACTGGTGATTGGACACTGGCACACCCTATCAGGAAGTTCAACCCCCTATATAATCCCTCCCCCTTGCAGGGATACCTCAGTTTTGTAGCCAAGCAATATAGTGTATTAGAAGAGGGGTGGGACCTCTGTGTCCCGTGATGTCCTTCGAAAGAAAAGGATTTTACAGGTAAGCTGTTTTAAAAAATCCTATTTTCTTTCTCGAACATCACGGGACACAGAGCCACAGTAATTACTGATGGGATGTCCCAGAGCAATGCTACCTGAGGGGGGGGAACCACGACCAAGTAGGGTGCAATCAGACCTGAGGACCCTGTACCGCTGCCTGCAGCACACTACGCCCAAAGGCGATATCCTCATGCCTTCTCACATCCACCTGATAGAATCTGGTGAATGTATGAACTGAAGACCAGGTTGCGGCCTTGCAGATTTGAGCCATAGAGGCCTGGTGATGCACTGCCCAAGAAGCACCAATAGCCCTTGTGGAATGTGCCCTGATCTGAAACGGAGGAATCTTCTGTTTCAGACCGTAAGCTTGAATGATCAATTGTCGAATCCATTTAGAAATGGTAGCTTTTGACGCTGCCTGTCCTCTATTGGGACCCTCTGGCAGCACAAACAAAACATCCATCTTGCGGATCTGAGTAGTTGCCCCTAGATAGGCCTTAACTGCTCTTACTACATCCAACGAATGTAGAGATCTCTCTTCCGGAGAACAGGGATCTGGAAAAAAGGAAGGTAGAACAATGTCTTGGTTTAAATGAAAATCAGAAACCACCTTCGATAAAAAACTAGGATGAGGGCGTAGTACCACTCTATCCCTGTGTATAATCAAATAAGGCTCCTTACAGGAAAGAGCTGCTAATTCTGATACTCTTCTAGCAGAAGAGATGGCCACCAGAAAAATTAATTTCCTTGTCAACAAGACCAAAGGAATCTGACTTATTGGTTCAAAAGGCTGTTTCTGTAACACAGCCAGGACCAAATTCAAGTCCCAGGGGTTTAGGGGCGCTTTAACCGGAGGATTAAGACGCATCACCCCCTGCATAAAGTTTCGGACCAAAGAATGCGAAGCAAGTGGCCGCTGAAATAATACTGATAAAGCAGAAACCTGGCCCTTGATGGTACTCAAGGCCAGCTTCATCTCTAATCCCATCTGTAGAAAATCAAGGATTCTACCTATGACATATTTCCTGGGATGCCAACCTCTGGATTCACACCAGGTTATATAAGCTTTCCAGACTCTATGATAAATCATCCTGGAAGCTGGCTTCCTTGCATTAATCAAGGTAGATATGACAGGACCTGAGAGCCCACGACTCTTCAGAACGTGGGTCTCAATAGCCAAACCGTCAAATTTAGCGTTTGTAAGGCAGGATGGAACACTGGACCTTGAGATAACAGGTCTGGGCGTACCGGTAGGGTCCACGGGGAACCCACCGTCATCCTTACTATTTCTGCATACCAAGTCCTTCTGGGCCAAGCGGGGGCCACCAGAAATACCGACTTCCTTTCCTGCCTGATCCTGCGAAGGAGTCGTGGTAGTAGCAGAATAGGCGGGAATGCGTAAATCAGTGAGAACCGATGCCACGGAATCACCAACGCATCCGTCCCGCATGCAAGAGGATCTTTTGTCCTTGCCACAAATCTGTCTATCTTTTTGTTGAATCGGGATGCAAAGAGATCTACATCTGGAACCCCCCATCTTTGGCATATGGCCCAAAAGACGTCGGGATGCAGAGACCATTCCCCTGGAAGTAACTGCTGGCGACTTAGATAGTCCACCTGCCAATTCTCTATTCTCGGGATGAAAACTGCCGATATGCATGGCACATGCATCTCTGCCCAGACTAAGATCTGGTTCACCTCTTTTTGAGCAGCTCGGCTCCGGGTGCCTCCCTGATGATTGACATAAGCCACTGCTGTGGCATTGTCGGACTGGATCCTGACCGGACAACCCTGTAGCCTGATAGTCCAGGCTTTTAGAGCTAGATGTATCGCCCGGATCTCCAGAATGTTGATGGGTAAGGTCCTCTCTGTCTTGGACCATACCCCTTGGACCGCAGCCTGTTCCAGAACTGCTCCCCAACCTGACAGACTGGCATCTGTTGTTACCACCGTCCAGGTAACCGGTAGAAAGGATTTCCCCTTCTGCAGGTTTTCGGGTATGAGCCACCAATTGAGGCTCTGACGCACCGCATGCGACAGGTGCATCGGAAAGTCTAATGCCTGAACCTTCTTGTTCCAGGTCGACAGAATACTGTGTTGCAGCATTCTTGAGTGAAACTGAGCATAGGGAACTGCTTCGAATGAAGACACCATCTTCCCTAGTAGCCTCATACAAAGGCGGACTGAGGGACCCTTCTTGGTCCTTACTGTCAGAATCAGCTCTCTCAAAGCAGTGATCTTTGCCTGGGGTAGAAATATTTTCTCCTGGCTTGTATCTATAATCAGACCTAAATACTCCAGTCTTCTTACTGGTTTTAGGAAAGACTTTTCTAAGTTGAGGATCCAACCCAGGTGTTCTAGATACCTGACCGTGGTCCTCAAGTTTCCATTCAAAGAGGCTACCGACTGGTCTATCAAGAGCAGGTCGTCTAGGTATGCTATGACAGCTATACCCTGAGCCCTTAATCTGGCCAGAGGAGGAGCCAAGATCTTTGTGAACACTCGAGGTGCAGTGGCTATCCCGAAAGGCAGAGCCACAAACTGGAAATGGCGCCCTCCTACCTCGAAGCGCAGAAACTTCTGATGAGCAGGAAAAATGGGCACATGCAGATCTGCATCTCTGATGTCTATTGATGCCAGAAATTCTCCTCCCTGCAGGGTGGGAACTACTGTTCGAATTGATTCCATGCGGAAGGATTGAATCCTTAGGAATCGGTTCAGATCCCTTAAGTCCAAAATGGGCCTGACATCCCCATTTGGCTTTTGGACCGTAAAAAAGGTTGGAATAGAAGCCCAATCCCTGGTCCTTTGCGGGAACTATCATAATGACCTCCTGCGACAAAAGTCGCTCTAACGCTAGAAGGAGCGACTGCTTCTTCTCTGGGTCTCTGGGAACATTTGATCTGAGGAACCGAGGAGAAGGGAATTCCTGAAACTCCAGCTTGTACCCTAAGGTTACCGTGGAGACTACCCATCTGTCCTGGAAGTCCTCGTGCCAGAGCTCTGAGAACTGTCGCAGTCTTCCCCCCACTCGAGTGAGCGGGGGCGCCCCCTCATGCAGAGGTCTTAGTGTTTTGCCTAGTAGGCTTCTTTCCCCAGGACTTCTTTTGTCCCTGGGGTTGACTCTTGTCTCTGGACCCCAATGGAGGCGGCCGTCGAGACTGCCTGGAGGCTGAAGCCCCCGGCGCTGGGGAAAGAGTCCGTTTGAAAGAGGGACGCTTACTCTTCTTCTTGACAGGTAAGAGAGTGCTTTTCCCACAAGAGATTCTCTTGATATAGTTATCCAAGTCCTCTCCAAACAACCTTGCACCACGAAATGGAAACCCAGCCAGTAGCTTCTTACATGGTGCTTCGGCTGACCAAATTTTCAACCATAGGATTCTACGTATATGCACCAACCCCAGTGAAAGACGGGAGGTTTGCACGATAGAATCTCTAATGGCGTCAACCACAAAGCATAAGGCCGCTGGAAGGTTAGCAAACCCCTGGGCCTGCTGTTCAGGTAATACTTTGATGACCTGCTTAACATGGTCTCTTAAGTATTGACAGACTCCAATCGCTGCTATTGCAGGTTGGGCCACTGATCCTGCTAAGGAGAAAACATCCTTCAATAGGGATTCCATCCTTTTATCTACAGGATCCCTGAGCATCTGAGCATTGTCTACAGGACAAGTCAGGCTATTATTTATGGAGGAAATGGCGGCATCAATAGCTGGTATTCCCCACATTTTAATAAACTTTTCTTCCATCGGATAAAGTGTTGAAAACTTTCTCGGCGGAAAAAAACGTTTGTCTGGGTGATCCCACTCAGAATAAATAAGCTTTTCAAGTAAAGTATGAACAGGAAAAGCATGTGCTGCTTGGAAAGGTTTCAGTGACCCCAAAGCAGAAGAGGATTCTTTAGCAGTTTCAGGTATGGGCAACTTAAATGTGGAGCGGACCAATCCAGTGAGGATCTGCACTAAGACTTTCTCCTCTTGGGAAGTCGCAGAGGGTCCCTCTCCACCTGAATCCTCCGAAGAGGAATCATCCATCCCATCCCGATCCTCTGAAAGGGATTCATCTCCTTTATCCCAGAGCTCCTCTGTCTGAGGGTCTTGGGGAACAGAGGAAAGCCTAGTGCGTTTTCTTCCACTGAGTGAAGACGTAATCACGGCCATTAATCTTTCCTCTAGACCATTAATGGTTGAGGAAAAAACCTCTTGTGTAATATATACAGGGGCTGAAGTGCCAGAAGCAGGTGTAGCCCCTGACCCCGATGGCTCTCCCTGGCTAGCCGTCCCTGGCCCATCTTTAGGGGGGGAGGATGCTGCCGACAGGGGGCCCTCAGAACCTGAACGAGATCCCCTAGTGTCTCTGGTTCCTGGGGTGCTTGAACCTCTTCTACCCATAGTGCAAAGCAACAAGGTGTGAGGTATACAAATGAACACTGCCCGCTGAGCGATGTAGTCTGGCTAAAAGCCTTGCTACCCAATGCTCAGTCTGGTGTTACTTCAGTAAATGCTGCCTAGGAGAATGCCTGTGTCCCACCTTACATGCGACCGTCAGCTCTGTGTCTCTCAGAAGGCTGAGTGCACCTGTACAGAGTGCCTCTAATAGCCTGCAGCTGGCCTGAGTGGGAGTCTAAACACTCTGTGCTGACATCCCGCCCCCTCCTCTACCGCCCCCCCCCCTCGAGTTTTGAAAAAAACGAGCGCTTCCCGCACTGCCGACTCTCCTGTCATGCTTCTGGAGAAAAGGCTGGGGATGGGGGGGGGAGAAGGAGGGAGACTGGTAACAAGATTTGCCTGAACGGCTATCTTCAGAGATGGTGGCCTTTAGGCCACAGAGCCCGGGTGGTATAACCACTTTCTAGACCCCTGTGGCCCCTCTCTAGCCTGGGGGGAACATTCAAACATGAGAAATCCCCCCTTTCCACCTTACCTGCTTGCAGCCTGCTTTGAGATGCTGGGAATAATCAGCACTGAACACCTGAGACAGTCAGTCAGCATGTGTAGGTTTGTGCTCTTGGCAGCCCCCGGTGGTCACAATAGGCATAGCATGCATTTACCTTAAAGGAGAAAAGCCACTAGAACTCAAAAATTCTGTGGAATCTCCTCTTACCTTATCCAGCCGCAGGGTGCTGTTTACACAGACCCAATCTTCACCTCTCACGGTGGGCTCCATTTGAAAAAACCGTCAGAGACTGGGGCCCCCATCAGTAGGGGGATCCAACAGTTCTGGGACCGTAAAGCACCTCGCCAGAAATTAGGAAGTTTAAAGCCATTTTCTGATCTGCAGGGTCCAGCTCTCTAAAAAGAGAAGCATTACGGGTAAAACCTCGTTTCTTCGGACACGAGGCCCGGGTACCATTCAATTCGGCCATGAAAAGACACTTTGAATGGATCCGGTTCGCCTGGCTTGCCCCAGTATAGGATCTTAGGATATTCCCTTTGGAGCTCAGCACAGGACATCTTTACACGTCCATCACCTAAGACACTGGCGTAAAAACTGAGGTATCCCTGCAAGGGGGAGGGATTATATAGGGGGTTGAACTTCCTGATAGGGTGTGCCAGTGTCCAATCACCAGTGATACCTATATAACCCATCAGTAATTACTGTGGCTCTGTGTCCCGTGATGTTCGAGAAAGAAATAGTGCCTGTAAAGCGCCTGAAAAGCGCCTCTCATGCCTCCCCAGTGTAAAAGCCCGAGTGCTTTGACACTGGGGTGGTGCCCTTGCAGGAGGGGAAGAAAAGTCCTGCAAGCAACATCTTTGGAGTGGTGCGGGAGCGTACAACGCTCTTAAACCGCCCCTGCCATTGAAATCAGTGGGCAGCGCTGCTGAAGCACCTGCAAAGCTTTTCGGGAGGTTTTAACCCCTTTCCTCGGCCGCTAGCGGGGGTTAAAAGTGTCCCGCTAGCGGCCGAAAAGCGCCGCCATAACAGCGGAAAAACGCCGCTAAAACTACCGCTAACACCCCCCCTCCGCCCCAGTGTGAAAGTAGCCTTAAGCGGTAGTAAACATTGCTTGGACACTTCTACCTACAGGTTAGCTTATAATAAAGCTTACCTGAAGGTACAAGGAATATCTCTTAAACGTGCACCATTTAGGAGATATTCATTGTCTCTGAAGCCGGTGACGTAACCAACGCATGCGCTCTAAAGTGACAGCATACTTCTTTGGAGCTCTGTGTCGCAACTGTGACTTGGTTCAACAATTCAACGTCATCTTGGTTCAACAATTCAAATGGCCAGAGCCCGCAAACCCAGAAGGTGACTGGGTGAAGATGGAAGCCTTGTCAGCGGTGATAGCGCACAACTAGAGGGCTTTGTTGTGGAGTAAGTCTTACATAATGTGCGATTCGTACTCGCACATTATTGTAAGCCCCTCTTAGACTGCGAGCTCTAACGAGCAGGGCTCTCTGATTCCTACTGTAGTAAATTGTATTGTAATTGTACTGACTGCCCTTATATTGTAAAGCACTGCGCAAACTGTCAGCACTATACAGTGGTTAAAATAATGATTTGATCCCCTGCAGATTTTGTAAGTTTGTCCTGCTAAAAAGAAATGAAGGGTCTTTAATTTTTATCATAGGTGTATTTTAAATGATAGAGACAAAATATCAATCAAAAATCCAGAAAAAACACATGATACAAATGTTATAAATGGAGTTGCAGTTAAGTAAGTAAAATAAGTATTTAATCCCCAAGCAAAACATGACTTAGTAGTTGGTGGAGAAACCCTTGTTGGCGAGCACAGAGGACGTTTCTTGTAGTTGGTGACCAGGTTTGCACACATCTCAGGAGGGATTTTGGTCCACTCTTCTTTATAGATCTTCTCCAAATCCTTAAGGTTTCTTGGCTGACACTTCGAAGTTTCAGTTCCCTAAATTTTCTAGATGGTTAAGGTCTGGAGACTGGCTAGGCCACTCCATGACCTAAATGTGCTTCTTTTGAGCCACTCCTTTATCGCCATGGCGACATGTTTTGGTTCATTATCATGCTGGAAGATCCATCCACGACCCATCCTCATTGTTCTGACTGAGGGAAGAAGGTTGTCATCCATGATTTTACAATACATGGCCCCATCCATTGGCCCCTCAATGCAGCAAAGTCGGCCTGTACTTTTAGCACAGAAACAGCCCCAAAACATAATGTTTCCACCTCCGTTTTTGACTGTAGTTCTTAGGGTCATAGTCAGTATTTTTCTTACTCCAAACATGGCGAGTAAAGTCAATGCCAAAGAGCTTAATTTTGATCTCATTTAACCCAATCCTTTCTCCCAATCCTTCTCGGAATCATTTAGATGTTCATTGGAAAACTTCAGATGGTCCTGTTCATGTGTCTTCCTGAGGAGGGGGACCTTGCAGGCGCTGCAGGATTTCAATCCATGGTGGCGTATATTGTGTTATCAAAGTTTTGTTTGGTGACTGTGGTCCCAAATGCCTTGAGATCATTCACAACCACCTCCCATGTAGTTCTGGGCTGACCCCTCACTTTTCTCATGATCATCCGTAGCCCACGAGGCGAAATCTTGTATGGAGCTCCAGACCGAGGGAGATTGATGGCTATTTTGTATTCCTTCCATTTGCGAATAATCGCTCCAACAGTTGTCTCCTTCTCACCAAAATTCTTGCTGATGGTCTTGTAGCCCATTCCAGCCTTGTGCAGGTCTACAATCTTGTCCCAGACGTCCTTTGGTCTTGCCCATGATGGAGAGGTTTGAAAGGAAGAAAGATTCTGTGGACAGGTGTCTTTTACACGCATAATGCGTTGTCGTTAGGAGAACCTTCTTAAATTGACAGGACTAATCTGTGTACCACATGAGCACCTACTGTAGCCAGTCTGTGGGAGCCAGAATTATTGTTGGTTGGTAGGGAATCAAATACTTATTTTACTCACTGAACTGCAACTCAATTTATAACATTTCTATCGTGTTTTTTTCTGGATTTTTGGTTGATATTCTGTCTCTATCATTTAAAATACACCTATGATAACAATTATAGACTCTTAATTTCTTTGTAAGTGGGCTAACTTACAAAATCTGTTTGTTTGTTTTTTCAGCAGCCTTACTACCACTTTATTCATTTCCGTCTCCATCAAAAATTAAAACAAAAAATGGTTTGGCTTTAAATAACCTTGTCTTTGCCCTGTATAGAGGTAGCCCTAGAAGTTCCCTCATTATTTACCAGTTTTGTAAATAACTGCAATAACCTCAGTTGTGAAATAGATATTTTAAGACACGTAAAAGCAAGAATTTTCCCAGAAGGGAAAAAAAGAAATCAGCCATATGCTGCAATACAAAAATTTGGGGTAAAACAGACTTGCCTGCAAGTTCCCTCTTGCTGTGGCTTCTTTTCTCAGTTCCTGCAAACTCCCCAGAATGTTATGTGGCTGAAGCTGACCATGCGTTCCACTGAGAGGTAACTCTGCTTCTAAAACAAAAGCGGCGTTAAAGGTGCACTTTAGATAACAAGAACATATAGCATTTAAAAGGTCGGTCAACCCCAAACTGGTTTCATAGTTAAACGCTATTAAGCCCAAAACCAAAAATGTACTAGCAGATTTACCTACCTCCCACCCACCGTATAGACAAATGACAGCGGGCAGCATGCTCTGTTGTTCTGGGACGACGTCATATGACATCGCCCCAGTCTCACCGCACTTGCACGCCCACAGTGTGGCAACCGTGGGCGCGCTGTGACACTGCGCAACCCCGATCGTGGTAAAGAGCCGATGATGTTGCTCTTTAACCATGTCATGTGATCAACTGTGTCCAATCACATGTAAGCAAGGAAATGCAGTTTATTGGCTCTCCTCGCCTCATACTGACAGAGTGTCCTAAATATCAGTGCAGCCCCAACAGTGTCCAGCAATGATGCCAATTTGTACCCATCAGTGAGGCCAATTTGTGCCTATAAAAGATGCAAGTCAGTGCTGCCTTTCATTGCTCATCAGTGCCGCCCATCAGTGTCACCTATCAGTGTCCATCAATGTCACCTATCACTGCTCATCAGTGACGCCCATCAGTGCCCATCAGTGCCACCTATAAGTGCCGCCCATCAGTGCCGCCTATCATTGCTCATCAGTGCCTGCCTATCAGTGCTCATCAGTGCTGCATATCAGTGCCACCTCATCAGTGCCGCCTCCTCAGTGCACATCAGTGAAGGAGAAAAAATTACTTATTTACAAAATTTTCTGACAAAAACTAAGAACTTTTTTTTTTTTTTTTTTTTACAATTTCTGTCTTTTTCCGTTTTTTAGAACAAAATAAAAAACCCAGTGGTAAATAAATACTACCAAAAGAAACCTCTATTTGTGTAAAAAAAAATGCTAAAAATGTCATATGGGTACAGTGTTGCATGACCGCGCAATTGTCAAAGTGTGACAGTGCTGAAAACTGAAAATTGGCCTGGGCAGGAAGGGGGTAAAAGTGCCCTGTACTGAAGTGGTTAAATTCACTAACAAATTGAACCTAGGTAGTGCAGGAAACCTTTCTAAAGTCGGATAGACTTGTGTAGTATCAGTTAGAATGGCTCTCATAGGGAAACATTGAAGTTCACATGTCATCCGACTTAGGGTCTCACAAGTTGGATCCTATGTCGCATCAGTGTGAACAGAGCCTAAAAGCTGATCATTGTAAGCAACCCTTCCACTGTAAAATTGCCGGGGTGGCATGTAGAACAACCAATTCCCTCCATTTCCTTCCTACAGCCGCTGAATGTCTGCAGGAGGGAGAGGAGGAGAAGCGGGCATTCAGCCGCTGCATGAAGGGATCTGTTCCTCTACATGCCGCCGCCCCTCCTATCCAGGCGTACAGGGGGGCCACTTGGGCCCCCTGAAGCATGTGGCAGGGTCGCAATCGCGACCCCTGTACATACACCCCTGATCCAGGACATATAAAAACATTGTCTTAGATTGAGCTCTAACGTGCAGGGCCCTCTGATTCCTACTGTATTAACCGCTTGTCGACCAGCCGCCGTCATTATACTGTGGCAGGTCAGCTCGATCCCGCAAACCATCGTAGCTATACGTCGGCTCACAGGATCAGGATAGCAGGTGCGCACGCGCACGATACACAGCTGGGGTGCCGATGCTCGTGGCCGGAGGTCATCGGTCACGAGCGATCGCGAGCACAAGGGACAGAACACGGAAGTGTGCGTGTAAACACACAAATCCGTGTTTTGCTCTGAGAGGAATGACAGATCGTGTGTTCCTATTAGCTAGGAACCACAATCCGTCACTTCCTCTAGTCAGTCCCCTCCCCGTTCAGTTAGAATCACCTCCCAGGGAACGCAGTTAACCCCTTGATCGCCCCCTAGCGTTAACCCCTTAACTGCCAATGACATTTTTACAGTAATCAATGCATTTTTTTAGCACCGATTGCTGTATAAATGCCAATGGTCCCAAAAATGTGTCAAAATTGTCCGATGTGTCCGCCATGATGTCGCAGTCACGATAAAAATTGCAGATCGCTGCCATTACTAGTAAAAAAAAAATATAACAATAAAAATGCTATAAATCTATCCCCTATTTTGTAGGCGCTATAACTTTTGTACAAACCAATCAATATACACTTATTGTGATTTTTTTTACCAAAAATATGTAGAAGAATACATATCGGCCTAAACTGAGAAAAAATTAGCTTTTTTTAAAAAAAAAAATGGGGATATTTATTACAGCAAAAAGTACAAAATATTGTGTTTTTTTTCAAAATTGTTGCTATTTTTGTTTATAGCACAAAAAATCAAAACCGCAGAGGCGATCAAATACCACCAAAAGAAAGCTCTATTTGTGGGAAAAAAAAGGACGCCAATTTTGTTTGGGTGCAACGTCGCACGACCGCGCAATTGTCAGTTAAAGCGACGCAGTGCCGAATTGCAAAAAATGGCCTGGTCATTCTGCAGCCAAATCTTCCGGGGCTGAAGTGGTTAAAGTGTATTGTATTTGCACTGTCTGCCCTCATGTTGTAAAGCGCTGCGTAAACTGTTGGCGCTATATAAATCCTGTATAATAATAATAATAATTGGGCTGACTCACTTTTGGGTGGACTGACCCTTGAACAAACACATGTATGAACAGTAATACTGGCATACCTGAAAATGTGCGTCCTCTGGAAGAAGAATCTTGTGGTGCGGGACGAGCCACCAACAACTGTCTTTTTCTGCCCTCCTCTTTATCATGATGTTTGCGAATTAAAATTCTATTTGTAACTGAGGACTTCTGCTCTTCTTTGGGGCGTCGTGGCACATGGAGCTATCAAACAACAAAAAACAAATCCAATGTGTCAATTTTCAGGTATCCTATTAATAGCAGTACAGTAAGGGGGGCATAAAGTAATGGAATACTTACCTTATTCCTCGCTCCATCCGATAGATTTCTTCTATGCTCCCAGATTACGGGCAACACAAAGAAAGAAATGTAAGGCGGCCGGCCACAGCATGCCCAGTGAGTCCACTCACCCCCCTCAGTATGCCACTGGCTCTGCTGCTTTGTGAACATAGGAGATTGGCCGCTGGGCACAGGCGCCATTCAGAGATCACCAAGCATTCTCTGATTGTGTGATCATCATCCTCCCCCCTATACCTCTTACGTCCATATATCCTTCCCCTTCCTATCCCACTTTATCCACAACCCATCCTGTGATCCCGTACATCTACAGAGAAGTTCTTTTGATAGAAACCACCAAGAGTATTGTGCCCTGTTCTACCGCCAAGCTTTTCACGCATTTCCCAACTTCAATTTTGAACAATGATGCCAATTCACTTGGTGTGATTTATGGAACTTTGAACTCCACAGATCTGCTGATAAACTTTACACCAATTACAGGTTCTCTTTAACCCACACAATTACAGCCTTTATATATGACAAAACTGCACATCACTGATTGGGTAATGCCAACTCAGTCTGGAGATCTCTACAGGAGATAATCAGAGACTGAAGACATAATAGGGATGGTCAGAGACTGCAGACATACTACAGGAAATGGTCAGAGACTGCAGACAACATACAGTTAATGGTCAGAGACTGCAGACAACATACAGTTAATGGTCAGAGACTGCAGCCATAATACTGGAGATGGTCAGAGACTGGAAACATGATACAGGAGATGGTCAGAGACTGCAGACATACTACAGGAAATGGTCAGAGACTGCAGACAACATACAGTTAATGGTCAGAGACTGCAGACAACATACAGTTAATGGTCAGAGACTGCAGCCATAATACTGGAGATGGTCAGAGACTGGAAACATGATACAGGAGATGGTCAGAGACTGCAGACATGATATAGGTGATGGTCAGAGACTGTAGACACATTATAGGACTGCAGACATGATATAGGTGATGGCCAGAGACTGCAGACATGATACAGGAGATGGTCAGAGACTGCAGACAAATGTTAGGACTGCAGACATGATACAGAAGATGATCAGAGAATGCAGACATACTAAAAGAGATGGTCAGAGACTGCAGACATGATACAAGAGATGGGCAAAGACTGCAGACAACCTACAGGTGATAGAGACTGTAGACATGATACTGGAGATGAAAAAAGAGAGGAGGAACAAACCACGGGAATTTTAAGGTGTCAAGAGAATAAATAGATTACAATTGATAAAATCCCATACATTTTATTATGACAAAAAAAAATTGATAAAAGATTCATTGCTCCCCTAGCAGTTCAATGCTGCATGATGACACACAAATGCTGACTAGGCCCCCACCATCTGGTAAACAAGGCCAGAGACTGCTGATGCATGTGAAAAGTTCTGATGTTTAAAGGGAAATGAAGAAGGAAGAGGAAGCTGAGGGAGAACGTCAAACTGATTGCCGACATTACACAAGATTTTAATTTATTGAACTTACCGTGTACTTTGCATACCGAGAACTACTCATCATCAGTGTATGTTGAGAGTACTGAAAGGTTCCTCCATTGTGCTCAGTATACACTGATGGCAGGGGGCATCCAGAGCCGGCATAATGACATAGCCCCCAACTGTCACTGATTTCGAGGGACTGTCCCTGATACGGAGCAATGTCCCTCTGTCCCTCTTTCCTCCTCATTTGTCCCTCATTTTGGTCTGATCTATATAGATGTATATAAAATGCACTTTTTATCTATCAAAAAGTGTTTTCCAGCACTAAACCTTTCATCTGATTTCTAAATTGCTGCATTTGTAAATTCCAAAAGCCAATATAAAGGAATAGTAGGGGTAACAAAGCACTTGTTTGTTTAACCAATCTTGTTTTTTTTGTACAATTCTCCTCTAAGGGGGCGTGGCAGGGGGTGTGTCCTATGCCTGCATACTTTCCCTGATAGGTGTCCCTCATTCCCATCTCAAAAAGTTATGGAGGTATGGATTGCTTTACTTTACTGAGAAATCACTTTTAAAAAACAGCCCCCCCCCCCCCAGCATTTCTTCCTGGAATACATCTGCCCTTAGCTCAGGCATGCAGGCAGGAGGGTGCTTAGCTGAGAAACTCCTCCTCCTCGCCTCCCCACATCATTTGCCTAGATAAGAAAACAGGAAATAACTGAAGAAGAACAAGTACCGGTAAATACAATATATTTTCCTATTTCCTATAAATTTTATTTAATTTATTTATTTACTAATGCTAGCAGAATGAGGATTAAAAATAAGCAATGATGATTGAGAATTAGACATGAGCAGAACGAAGAAATGTGTTTAGTTTTAATTCGCTATTTACATAAATTATTTTGGTTAAATTTAATAAATTAATTTAATTTGCTTTTGGAATTGGTTTTGTTTAAGCAAATTTGATTCTATTCTTTTATTTTTTCATTTAATTTTTTATTTTTTTTATTTTAACATATTCGGTTCTTTTATTTTCTATTCCATTTTGTTCTGTTTTACCCTATTTTTTTCTATTCTTTTTTTTTTTTTATTTATCTATTCAATTTTTTTCCTGTTCTATACTATTCTTTTCTTTTCTATTCTATTCCTTTATTTTCTATTCTATTCGGAAATTAATATTCAAATCAAATTAGAAAACTATAGTTTACTATTCCTATTTCCTATAAATTCTATTTAATTTATTTATTTACTAATGCTAGCAGCATGAGGATTCAAAATTAGCAATGATGATTGAGCATTAGACATGTGCAGAACGAAGAAATTTGTTTAGTTTTAATTCGTTATTTACATAAATTATTTTGGTTAAATTTAATAAATTAATTTAATTTGCTTTTGGAATTGGTTTTGTTTAAGCAAATTTGATTCTACTCTTTTATTTTTTAATTTAATTTATTTTTTATTTTAATGTATTCGGTTCTTTTATTTTCTATTCCATTTTGTTCTGTTTTACCCTATTTTTTGTCTATTCTTTTTTTTTATTATTTCTCTATTCAATTTTTGTCCTGTTCTATACTATTCTTTTATTTTCTATTCTTTTCTATTCTATTCCTTTATTTTCTATTCTATTCGGAAATTAATATTCAAATCAAATTAGAAAACTATTTGAATTTTGTCCAAAATTTTGTTTAGTTATTTTGGATACGTTTATATTTATTACTGTTGTAATTCGGATACTTTCAAATTTCCCAATAACGAAAAATGCATCCGAATTTTGATTCGGAACGAAATGAACCGCACATGTCTAATTGAGAGAGCAAAGTTCTGCTTTAACCACGCTTGGGAATAGGCATGCACTGGTAAGTCTAATGCCCTCTACACACGGTCGGATTTTCTGACGGAAAAAGTGCGATCGGATTGTGTTGTCGGAAATTCCGATTGTGTGTGGGCTCCATCGGTCTTTTTCCGTCGGAATTTCCGTCACACAAAGTTTGAGAGCAGGATATAAAATTTTCCAACAACAAAATCCGATCCTTTAAATTCTGATCGTGTGTGGACAAAATCCGAAGCACAAAGTGCCACGCATGCTCAGAATAAGTTAAGAGAGACGAAAGCTATTGGCTACTGCCCCGTTTATAGTCCCGACGTACGTGTTTTACGTCAACGCGTTCAGAACGATCGGATTTTCCGACAACTTTGTGCGACCGTGTGTATGCAAGACAAGTCTGAGCCAACATCCGTTGGGAAAAAAAAACGATGGATTTTGTTGTCGGAATGTCCGATTAACGTCTGATCGTGTGTACGGGGCATTAGCCTCAGTGCTATAGCAAATGCTTTATGTTACATAAGTCCATACCACTGAGGTAGCATAGGACTATTCATCTAATACAGAATCTCACCTTCTCCAGATCACAGAGTCTGATTGCGAGGGACTGAATTTCTTCTCCTATCAGCACGCTGCTTGTAGAGGATTCGCTCAGCTCATTGGGCACCGGTGGAGTTGATTGCTCATATACCTTTGACTTCCTTTTCTCTGTAACAATCAAGTCATAAATAAATGTAATATTGGCAGATGTTCCAGCTTTGCATGGCGGGATGGGAGCTCTATGGTGGGTCTATAATAAAGAATGTATATTGCTATTTACCCTCCATTCCATGATTAAAAAGAACGTGACCTAAAAACAACTCAGGCTAACAAACTAACCTTAGGGCCCTTTCACACTGGGGCGGGGTCGGCGGTAAAACGCCGCTATTTTTAGCGGCGTTTTACCGTCGGTATTCGGCCGCTAGCGGGGCGGTTTTACCCCCCGCTAGCGGCTGAGAAAGGGTTAAATACCACCGCAAAGCGCCTCTGCAGAGGCGCTTTGCCAGCGGTATAGCCGCGCCGTCCCATTGATTTCAATGGGCAGGAGCGGTAAAGGAGCGGTATACACTCCGCTCCTTCACCGCTCCGAAGATGCTGCTGGCAGGACTTTTTTTACCGTCCTGCCAGCGCATCGCTCCAGTGTGAAAGCCCTCGGGGCTTTCACACTGGAATGAAAGTAGCGGCACTTTCGGGTCGGTTTGCAGGCGCTATTATTACACAATATTATACAATAGCGCCTGCAAACCGCCCCAGTGTGAAAGGGCTCTTAGAGTGGCTGTCACAGCAATATGGACTTCATCTACAGTGCTGCTGATCTCCTGCAGCCACAAATGGGTTGATTTAATAAAACTGGAGTACTCACAATCTGGTGCAGCTCTGCAAGGGAGCCAATCAGCTTCTAACTTCAGCTTGTTCAATTAAGCTTTGACAATAAAACCTGGAAACTGATTGGTTTCTATGCAGAGCTGCACCAGATTTTGCACTCTCCAGATTTAATAAATAACTCCCAATATCCACATGCACTTTAGCTATGGATGTATGGCATTTCTCAGGGTGGGTTTCCTGATGGTGACAACGGTAGACCATGTCTGCATAACCATTTCCGGATCAGCAACGTACGGGTCTTCGGCTGGTTATACCGGGATCGTGCCACCCCAGTACCGTTCTTGTAAAGCAACCCTAGTGGTTAACCACTTGCCGACCAGCCGCCGTCATTATACGGCGTTAGGTCGGCAAGATCCCGCGAGCCGTCGTCGATATACGTCGGCTCCTTTAAGCGGGATAGCAGGTGCGCGCCCTGCCGGAGGCATTGCAGGGGTGCCGATGCTCGTGACCGGCGGTCGTGATGACCGCCAGCCAGGAGCGATCGCGGGAACGAGAGGCAGAACAGGAACGTGTGGGTGTAAACACCCACATGTCCCTGTTCTTTTCTGAGAGGAGATGCAGATTGTGACTTCCTAATAGCTAGGAACCCCGATCTGTCATCTCCTATAGTCAGTCCCCTCCCCCTACAGTTAGAACACACAGCCAGGGAACACAGTTAACCCCTTGATCGCCCCCTAGTGTTAACCCCTTTACTGTCACAGGCATTTATACAGTAATCAGTGCATTTTTATGCACTGATTACTGATCGCTGTATAATTGTCAATGGTTTCAAAAATGTGTCAAAAGTGTCCGATGTGTCCGTCATAATGTCGCAGTCCCGATAAAAATCGCAGATCGCCGTCGTTACTAGTAAAAAAAAATATTAATAATAATAAAAATGCTATAAATCTATCCCTATACACTTATTGCGATTTTTATTACCAAAAATATGTGGAAGAATACATATCAGCCTAAACTGAGGAAAAAAAAGGGTTAAACGTGTTCCCTAGCCACTTGCCAACCGGCTTACGCCGATATATGCCGCCAACGTGGTTTGTTCCCGTGAATCGCCGCACGGGTACGTCTGTACCTTTAAGGGCGATAGCAGGTGCGCGGTCTCGCTGCGCGGTGGGGAACCCGATGCGCGTGCCCAGCGATCACGTGCACGAGAGCAGGAACAGGGATTTGTGAGTGTAAACACACAAATTCCTGTTCTGTCAGGACAGAAGAGACATATCGTTTATTTCTACTAAGTAGGAAAAACAAAATGTCTCTTCCTCTAGTCAGTCTTATCCCCCCTCAGTTAGAACACACCCAGGGAACACACATTTAACCCCTTGATCGCCCCCTAGTGTTAACCTCTTCCCTGCCAGTGACAATTACACAGTAAACAGTACATTTTTATAGCACAGATCGCTGTATAAATGCCAATGGTCCCAAAAATGTGTCAAAAGTGTCCGATGTGTCCGTCGCAATACCGCTAAAAATAGCAGATCACCGCCATTACTAGTAAAAAAAATACTTATGTATATGTTACGCCTTTGAACCTTGATCGTGTCCTGAAGAAGCCTCATGGGGAAACACGTAGACGCACAAGAGTTCACTGTACTGACTGTATCAGTTTTCATGTTTTTTATCTCTTTTTGAACATTGTGTTTGTATAATGTATTTTTTCTAATAAATTATATATTTTTCACTTCTCCATTATTTCCATGCCTAAAAAGTCTGATTTTTGGCTACTTAAGTAGTATCCTCCTCTTTGTCCCTATACGTTTGGATGTGGCATTGGTAGTGCTTCTTTTCCCTATTTAGTAAAAAAAAAATAATAATAATAAAAATGCCATAAAAATGCCATAAAAATGCCATAAATCTTTCCCATAGTTTGTAGACGTTATAACTGTTGCGTAAACCAATCAATATACGCTTATTGCGATTTTTTAACCAAAAATATGTAGAACAATATATATTGGCCTAAACGTAGGAAGAAATGTGTTTTTTTTTTTAAAAACATTTTTGGGGATATTTATTAGCAAAAAATTAAAAAATGTTGGGTTTTTTTTCAAAATTGTTGCTCTTTTTTTGTTTATAGCACAAAAAAAATGAAAAATCGCAGAGGTGATCAAGTACCACCAAAAGAAAGCTCTATTTGTGGGGAAAAAAAGGACGTCAATTTTGTTTGGGTACAGCGTCGCACGACTGTGCAATTGTCAGTTAAAGCGATGCAAAAAATGGCCTGGTCATTCAGGGGGTAAATCCTTCCGGTCTGTAAGTGGCTAGGAGTGATTACTAACTGTGGGGGAGGTGCTTTGACTGGGGGGAATGTAAAGATCTGTGTTCTTGCTTTAGCAGGTATCACCGGGAATGTCAGATCATGGGCGGTAATTTTAGCACAAGACTTTTCTTTTATAGGTTTTTAATATGTACAATGATATTTATATATGATATTTTATCATGATAATACCTTCTTTTTCTGAATGACTAAAAATAGGTTCTTGGAAATGCTATTCCTTTCATGCCACGCAAACCTGACAGCTCTGCTTATTCATTGCAGCATAAGGAGGAGTATTACATCACACCATTTCTGAATCATTTCCCTATTTATTTCCCTAATTCTTTTTCCCACAGCGTCACTCTCATGTAAATCTCAAACTCCCAATGATTCTGTCTTAAAGTGGATCTTCACTCTCCCAATCAACATTGCTTCTTTTTTTATTCTTATCCTGCTAGCATTAGTAGCTAGCTAGGAAAGTACATCATATTTACTTGTTTTAAACTTTTTTTTACTTTTCTTCAGTTACTTCCTGTTTTCTAGCCTAGGCATAACGTCATACATCCCAGGAGTCTTCAGGAGGGGGTTTTCTCTGTTAAGTACACCTTCCTGCCTGTGTTTCATCAGATATGGTGACCCGTCAGAATTTGTAACGGAAGTGACATTCCGTCGCTGCCATCTTGCTACACCCCGCACTCGTCCACAGTAAGAATACAGCCAGAAGGCAGCAAGCGGACATCTTGCTACACCCACCGGAGTCTTGCATTTGAGACTTATTCTTAACAGTAAACTCAGCTTATATATAGTGAAATACAGTATTTAGAAGTCCGTGTGACTGTTTAGATGTTGAATTTTAAAAGCAACGGCAAGCCTGCTGATCTCACAGGTTTGCTAATATAACACAACACCGCTGCTTTTAACTGCTTCAGCCCCGGAAGATTTTACCCCCTTCCTGACCAGAGCACTTTTTGCAATTCGGCACTGCGTCGCTTTAGCTGACATTTGCGCGGTCGTGCGACGTTGCACCCAAACAAAATTGACGCACTTTCTTTCCTACAAATAGAGCTTTCTTTTGGTGGTATTTGATCACCTCTGCGGTTTTTATTTTTTGCGCTATAAACAAAAAAAGAGCGACAATTTTGAAAAAAACACAATATTTTTTACTTTTTGCTATAATAAATATCCCCCAAAAATATATAAAAAAAAAATGTTTTCCTCAGTTTAGGCCAATATGTATTCTTCGACATATTTTTGGTAATAAAAATCGCAATAAGCGTATATTGATTGGTTTGCACAAAAGTTATAGCGTCTACAAAATAGGGGATAGATTTATGGCATTTTTATTATTATTTTTTTTTATTAGTTAATGGCGGCGATCTGCGATTTTTATCGGGACTGCGACATTATGGCGGACACATCGGACAATTTTGACACATTTTTGGGACCATTGTGATTTATACAGCGATCAGTGCTATAAAAATGTATTGATTACTGTAAAAATGTGACTGGCAGGGAAGGGGTTAAACACTAGGGGGTGATCAAGGGGTTAATTGTGTTGTCTCTCTCTCTCTCTCTCTCTCTCTGTGTTCTAACTGAAGGGGGAGGGGACTGTGTAGGGGAGATGACAGATCGCTGTTCATACTTTGTATGAACAGATGATCTGTCTCTTCTCCCCTCAGAGATCCCAGTTCTTGGTATGTCAGCAGCGATTGTGGGAGCCCGGTGGTAATCGCGACTGCCGGGCATTCGCATCGGCTCCGGGGGCGAGCAGCGGGCGCGTGCCCCCCTAGTGGCCACGGGGCAAAGCGACGATACATAACGTCGTTTCGCCCAGCCGTGCCATTCTGCCGCAGTAAAACTGCAGCGGCTGGTTGGCAAGTGGTTAAAATTCAACATCTAAACAGTCACACGGACTTCTAAATACTGTATTTCACTATATATAAGCTGAGTTTACTATTAAAAATAAGTCTCAAATGCAAGAAGTGGGCTTGCCGCCTTCTGACTGTATCCTTAGTGTGGACGAGTGCGGGGTGTAGCAAGGTAGCAGCGAGGGAACGTCAGTTCCATTACAATATCTGATGGGTCTCCTAATCTGACGAAACACCTGCATACCTGAGCTAAAGGCAGATGGATTCCAGGAAGTAAATGCTACATGAATCATCTGCCCTTTCTCAAGATGGCTGCAGCTAGACATGCCAGGGGGTGTTTTTCAAAGTGTTTTCCCATCAAAATAAAGCATGGCGACAAGGATAGATGGGGGCACTTGCTTTGAATATTAAAAATGAATAAAATGGTGTTCTTGGTTTGTGGTGCTCGGATACCGTGTAATTCCACTTTAAGTGTGGCCAGAAATTTGTGGCTTTAACCACTTTTGGACCCGAGTCTCTTTTTGAGATTTGTTGTTTACAAGTTAAAATCGTTTTTTTGTTTGCTAGAAAATTACTTAGAACCCCCAAACATAATATATATATATTTTTTCAGACACCCTAGAGAATAAAATGGCGGGCATTGCAATACTTTATGTCACACCGTATTTGCGCAGCGGTCTTACAAGCGCAATTTCTTTGGAAAAAATACATTAAATAAAAAAATAAATAAATAAAAAAAAAAAATTAAAATAAATTAAGAAAAATTAAATAAAAAAAATAAAACAACAGTAAAGTTAGCCCATTTTTATATTTTTTTTTATATTGTGAAAGACAATGTTACGCCGAGTAAATTGATACTCAACATGTCATGCTTCAAAATTGCGCCCGCCCGTGGAATGGTGACAAACTTTAACCCTTAAAAATTTCCATAGGCGACGCTTAAAAATGTCTACAGGTTACCAGGTCTACTGCTAGAATTATTGCTCTCGCTCTAACGATCACAACGATACCTCACACGTGTGGTTTAAACACATTTTTCATTTGCGGGCGTGACTTACGGTTGCTTCTGTGCACAAGCTCGGCGGGACGGTGCACTTAAATTTTTTTTTATTATTATTTACTTAACTTTTTATTTTTTATTTTGACAGTCCTTAAAAAAAAAAAAAAAAAAATTGGGTCACTTTTATTCCTATTAGAGCCCTTTCACACTGGGGCGGCGTCGGCGGTAAAACGCCGCTATTATTAGCGGCGTTTTACCGTCGGTATTCGGCCGCTAGCGGGGCGGTTTTGCCCCCCTGCTAGCGGCCGAGAAAGGGTTAAATACCACCGCAAAGCGCCTCTGCAGAGGCTCTTTGCCGGCGGTATAGCCGCGCCGTCCCATTGATTTCAATGGGCAGGAGCGGTAAAGGAGCGGTATACACTCCGCTCCTTCACCGCTCCGAAGATGCTGCTGGCAGGACTTTTTTTACCGTCCTGCCAGCGCACCGCTCCAGTGTGAAAGCCCTCGGGGCTTTCACACTGGATACACAGCAGCGGCACTTTCAGGTCGGTTTGCAGGCGCTATTATTAGCGCAATAGCGCCTGCAAACCGCCCCAGTGTGCAAGGGCTCTTAGAAGGAATGTAAACATCCCTTGTAAAAGAAAAAAAGCATGACAGGTCCTCTTAAATGTGAGATCTGGGGTCAAAAAGACCTGAGATCTCACATTTACCCCTAAAAAAAAATGGTATGCCATCCAATGGTATGGAGCCAAGTGTTTGCCATCTTTTCCTCACTCGGCTCCAGGCTACTGAGGGGAGAGGATGCGATTGCTATCTGCTGCCATAACCCCAGGTATTGTATGTCAAAGTGCCGACGCATAATGACGGCGGCTGGTTCGTAAGTGGTTAACCACTTCAGCCCCGGAAGGATTTACCCCCTTCCTGACCAGAGCACTTTTTGCGATTCGGCACTGCGTCGCTTTAACTGACAATTGCGCGGTCGTGCGACGTTGCACCCAAACAGGATTGACGTCCTTTTTTCCCCACAAACAGAGCTTTCTTTTGGTGGTATTTGATCACCTCTGCGGTTTTTATTTTTTGCACTATAAACAAAAAAAGAGCGACAATTTTGAAAAAAAACAATATTCTTTACATTTTGCTATAATAAATATCCCCATAAAATATAAAAAAAACTAATTTCTTCCACAGTTTAGGCCGATATGTATTCTTCTACATATTTTTGGTAAAAAAAAAAACAAAAAAACGCAATAAGCGTCTATTGATTGGTTTGCACAAAAGTTATAGAGTCTACAAAATAGGGGATAGATTTATGGCATTTTTAATAATTTTTTTTTTTTATTAGTAATGGCGGCGATCTGCGATTTTTATCGTGACTGCGACATTGCAGCGGACAGATCAGACACTTTTGACACTATTTTGGGACCAGTGACATTTATACAGCGATCAGTGCTATAAAAATGCACTGATTACTGTGTAAATGTCACTGGCAGGGAAGGGGTTAAACACTAGGGGGCGATCAAGGGGTTAAGTGTGTTCCCTGGGCATGTTCTAACTGTAGGGGGGATGGGCTCACTAGAGCATGACAGAGATCACTGCTCCCGATCACTGGGAGCAGTAGATCCCTGTCCTGTTGCTAGGCAGAACAGGGAAATGCCTTGTTTACATAGGCATCTCCCCGCTCTGTCTCTTCGTGTCACAATGGCGGGCCACCGGTGGACATCGAGTCCGCGGGACCTGCGGGCACGCTCCCGCAGAGTGCGCGCACCCCTTAGCTGCGGATGATGCAGCGATGCACGGGTACGTTGTTTTGCGCACGCATGCCACTTTGCTGACGTATATATCGGCGCGAACCAGTCGACAAGTGGTTAAAGAGGAACATCACTTCCACCATACTTTTCTTCTTTTTTTTTTTTTTTTACATGCCTAAACAAATCCAGCGTTTCCGCGCATCAGCAGTATGGTGGGATGTGTGGCGTGGGCTGGGGCTACATCATTCTCACCAAGGTGAGTAAAGCAGAAGCTCCAGCTTTCTTTTGTAAAAAAAAGGTATATGTAAAAAAAAAATAAATAAATAAATAAAGTTTTTTTCTTTTTTTTTGTGAATGTATTACAGGTGGGGGAAGGGCGCAATTATACGTCCATCTCTGATTTAAAATCTGCATTTTTTTGCTAGAAAATGACTTTAAACCCCCCCCCCCAGACAAAAATATAAATGTTCTGAAAGGAGAAGCTAGGGGTTAGTAAAAAAAACAACTTATGCCTCATGTACACGGGGCGTTAGAAAAAAACGGACTGCAAAGTCACTACCAACGGCAGGAAAAAGCGGCTGTAAAAACGCACTTTTAGTAGATTTTTGGATTGGCGTTAATACGCCTTTAGCCGCGTTAGCTTTTAGCAGCATTTCTCTACCTCTATTCAAAATGGTTCCCTATGACAGCCATCTACTGATCCGACTTTCAGCCCATTGATTTGGAAAGAAGTTGCGTCTAAGTTGGATCATCATGATCCGAATTGTGGTGCGATTTGTGCTCTGAGGATTTTGAAGGGGAACCCAACACCAAAAATTAAAAAAAAAACAGTGTGGGGTCTTCCCCCAAAATCCATACCGACCCTTATCCCAGCATGCAGCCTGGCCGGTCAGAAAAAAGTGGGGGGGCGAGAGCGAGTGCCCTCCCCCCTCCTCCTGGACAACACCAGGCCACACACCCTCAACATGGGGAGGAGGGGCGGGTGCTTTGGGATCAGGGTCTCTTCTGACAATCCTGGGCTGTGGTTGTCGGGGTCTGTGGATGGGGGGCTTACTAGAATCTGGAAGCCCCCTTTAACAACGGGGCTTGCAGATCCTGGCCCCCCCCTTATGTGAATGAGTATGGGGTACATTGTACCCCTACCCATTCACCCCCAAGAAAAAGTAGTGTAGTGTAAATAAAAACAAGAGACGGTTTTGACAAGTTCTTTATTAAAAATCTCCCTTCGGTCTTCTCCGATGCTGTCTCCCGCCTTTGTGCCATCTCCGCTCTCTGCCGGTGTTCTGCCGAGAAAGTTCCCCTCGGCGGATAATGACCCCCCTGTACTGCGCAGACGCATCGCTTGCGCAGTACGAACAACAAGGGAGCCGCCGAAAATCTCCGAAGCTGAACAGCTGTGAGTCAGCTGTAGACGGCGCCTGCGCAATGAGCAGGACATTGCGGCCGACGCTGCCGCACGCTCCCGATGGACATGCTACTTTGCAAGGGGCGGGTGTATTACTGTCATATCGTGGTAAGGGGCGGATGCTACAGAAGAGGTCGAATATTAAATTAAAGGGCAGAGCTGTTTGCACGAGTATCGGGAGCGTGCGGCATTGTCTGGTAGCATCGGGAGCGTGCGGCATTGTCTGGTAGCATCGGGAGCGTGCGGCATTGTCTGGTAGCATCGGGAGCGTGCGGCATTGTCTGGTAGCATCGGGAGCGTGCGGCATTGTCTGGTAGCATCGGGAGCGTCTGTTAGAATGTGGTTTTCATTGAGCAGGCGTGGTGTACAGCTGACTCTCAGCTGTGTATGTTCAGCTATTTTCGGCGGCCGTGGGAACTTTTTTGGCAAGCTTCGTACTGCACAAGCGCTGCGCATGCGCAGTACAGGGGGGTCCTTATCCGCCGGGGGAACTTTTTCGGCAAGTCACCGGTTCTTATATAGCAATGGGGCGTGGCCATCTGGTGATGTCACCATGAGACCCCGCCCATTGTGACGTCACAAGGGCGGGGTCTCATGGTGGCTTCCCTGGATGGCCACGCCCCATTGCTATACAAGAACCGGCAGAGAGCGGAGCTGGCACAAAGGCGGGAGACAGCATCGGAGAAGACCGGAGGAAGAAGACCGAAGAGAGATTTTAATAAAGAACTTGTCAAAATCGTCTCTTGTTTTTATTTACACTACACTACTTTTTTGGGGGGGTGAATGGGTAGGGGTACAATGTACCCCATACTCATTCACATGGGGGGGTGGGTCAGGATCTGGAGACCCCCTGTATAATAAAATACACAAAAATAAAATAATAAAGATAAAATGCTAAAATAATAATAATATTAATATAAATAATAATAACAAAATAAAATAAAATGGTAGCAGCTGCAATAAGTATAATAATAATAATAATAATATAAAAAAAACATAATGATAAAATAATAATAATTTTAAAAATAGTATTATTAATATATATATATATATATATATATATATATATATATATATATATATATATATATATATATATATTTATTTATTATATATAAATTTATATATATTATAATAATAATAGTAAAGTTTACCATGTTAAAGTGACACTTCCATAGCAAACAGAAGGTCGGATTTTTTTTATTTGCCATTACCCCCCCCCCCCCCCCCCCTTCAATGCCTCAATGCACAAGGGATTCACGCCGAAGAATATAACCTGGGGGGATTCCGAGCTCCCAGCACAGTCTGAAAGCGCAGTGACATCACATGAGACCCCTGGAACCGTCGGAGGCTGGGGGGCCAAGTTTTGACATTTGCGTTGTGCGTTGAGGGGGGAGGCTGGCAAAAAAGCAGACCTGACATTTGCAATGGAGGATAAATTAATATAATAATCTGCAGCTTTCATGCCATGAGGGTCCTTGTTCAGACACTGGTGACAACGCTGTCCCTGTCTCTGATTTCTGCCCCTGTGTTGTCACCCTGTCACTGTGCATAGTAATGTGTTATCATGGAGACCATACGACATTATACACTGGCATGGTTCACCTTTTAGTGCCAACCACTGACAGTATATACTCTGATGTCATGGCCTGTCCCCCCTCCCCCAGTCACTGTTACCCGTTGGGGTTCTTCCCTGAGACTCCTTCTTCCCCGGCTTGTTCGCCATGCTGGTCTCCCGTACACCGTCTCTATGACAACCGTACACAACTTCAGGACACGCCCCCTTCTAGGGGCTCCTCGGAAGCCTGATGAATAGAAAATCTCAACAATGCTGATCTCGTGAGATCTCAACATACAGTCTGTAGACATACACAGCTTGTAATCTCGCGAGAACACAGCGTCTATAGCGCTGTGTGAAAGAGGTAAAGGGGGTGTCTTGTCAAATACAGTCCCCTATCATATAGTGTCCTCCCTGTACTGCGCAGGCGCAGTACGTACGGAGCGGACACTATCTGATAGGAGGACACTATATGGCAGAACAGGGGGTTCTGGCAGCGGAATTAAGCTCCACTCTGCACTGCAGCCAGTTCCCTCTCGAAAAAAAGGGAGGCTGTAGCTGTAGGACCAAAGGTCCCAGCAAGCACTGTCGGGAAAAGTGACATAAATGTCTAATAATTAAAAGGTCTCAAAGTATAATATGAACCCTGTCCTGAGCGAAATTCAGTGGCAGCCATTGCTAACTGTTTGGAGAGAAATACAGGGGCAGCCATTGCTAACTAGAGAGAAATACAGGGACAGTCATTGCTAATCTCCTGAGAGAAATACAGGGGCAGCCATTGCTAATCTCCTGTGAGAAATACAGGGGCAGCCATTGCTAACTGTCTGGAGAGAAATACAGGGGCAGCCATTGCTAATCTCCTGTGAGAAATACAGGGGCAGCCATTGCTATCTGTCCTGAGAGAAATGCAGGGGCAGCCATTGCTAACCTCCTCCTGATAATGCTAGTTAGCTGGCTGTCCTTCTGCGCCACATGCTTCCAAACCTTCATTATTTAGATCCACAAAGCCGGACCTCCTTCTGCATACCAGACAGGGACTCGAAATGTTGAAGCCAGGGGGTCAGCATGACAGCCAGGCAAT
Organism: Aquarana catesbeiana; assembly: GCF_042186555.1. Classification (NCBI taxonomy): domain Eukaryota; kingdom Metazoa; phylum Chordata; class Amphibia; order Anura; family Ranidae; genus Aquarana; species Aquarana catesbeiana. Next base: position 215,306,957 of record NC_133335.1, read on the forward strand.
TGGCATTTCAGCCTGTAAAACCAACAATGGTTGTCAGGCGACCCTCACTTTTGGGGCTATGCCCACATTTTAATCCCTTGGCAACTGGAGCAAGTTAATGTTTTTATAACCCGGGGCACATTTACACAAACAGACATGCACGAATCAGTGTGCTGTGCGATTCATTTTTATTGGTGCCAATTGCATTTCCTGGCACCAACCGGGCAGTACACTATATAACCTGTATGCTGTTGCTGCCATGGATTAGTGCCAAGAAAGGAAAATTACAATTATTTGATACTATTTTTTGTTTTCCTCACTGACATGGTAGCGTACATGTGATAGTATTATCCCATAATTTGGTGCAGGAAAGGGAAATTACGTTAAGTATGTCCTACAATTTTCAATTTTAGCACAGGCGTGTCAAACTCAATTTCATAGCGGGCCACGGCAGCAGTATGGTTGCCCTCAAATGGCTGGTTGTATCTGGGGTATGCTACCTACAGAGACTAGAGTTCAGGAGTGTGCTACGTCTAGTGTGCAGAGTTCTCGAGTGTGCTATGCATATAGTGCAAAGGTCAGGAATGCGTTGTGTATGGGGCTTACGGGTGCGCTGACTAGAGTTCAGGAGTGTGCTACGTCTAGGGTGCAGAGTTCAGGAGTGTGCTATGTACAGAGTGCAGAGTTCAGGAGTGTGCTACGTACAGAGTGCAGCGTTCAGGAGGATGCTATGTGCAGAGTACAGGAGTGTTCTACGTGCAGAGTTCAGGAGTGTGCTACGTGCAGAGTTCAGAAGTGTGCTATGTGCAGAGTTCAGGAGTGTGCTACATACAGAGTGCAGAGTTCAGGAGTGTGCTTCGTACAGAGTGGAGAGCTCAGGAGTGTGCTACGTACAGAGTGGAGAGCTCAGGAGTGTGCTACGTACAGAGTGCAGAGTTCAGGCATGCACTGCGTGCAGTGTTCAGGAGTGCGCTACGTACAGAGTGCAGCGTTCAGGAGTGCGCTACGTACAGAGTGCAGCGTTCAGGAGTGCGCTACGTGCAGAGTTCAGGAGTGCGCTACGTGCAGAGTTCAGGAGTGCGCTACATGCAGAGTTCAGGAGTGTGCTACGTGCAGACTTCTGGAGTGTGCTACGTGCAGACTTCTGGAGTGTGCTACGTGCAGACTTCTGGAGTGTGCTACGTGCAGACTTCTGGAGTGTGCTACGTGCAGAGTTCAGGAGTGTGCTACGTGCAGAGTTCAGGAGTGTGCTACGTGCAGAGTTCAGGAGTGTGCTACGTGCAGAGTTCAGGAGTGTGCTATGTGCAGAGTTCAGGAGTGTGCTACGTACAGAGTGCAGAGTTCCGGAGTGTGCTACGTACAGAGTGGAGAGCTCAGGAGTGTGCTACGTACAGAGTGGAGAGCTCAGGAGTGTGCTACGTACAGAGTGCAGAGTTCAGGCATGCACTGCGTGCAGTGTTCAGGAGTGCGCTACGTACAGAGTGCAGCGTTCAGGAGTGCGCTACGTACAGAGTGCAGCGTTCAGGAGTGCGCTACGTACAGAGTGCAGCGTTCAGGAGTGCGCTACGTACAGAGTGCAGCATTCAGGAGTGCGCTACATACAGAGTGCACAGTTCAAGTGTGTGCTGTGTGCAGAGTTCAGGAGTGCGCTACATACAGAGTGCAGCTTTCAGGAGTGTGCTACGTACAGAGTGCAGCATTCAGGAGTGCGCTACGTACAGAGTGCAGAGTTCAAGCGCGTGCTGTGTGCAGAGTTCAGGAGTGCACTATGTACAGAGTGCAGAGTTCAGGAGTGCGCTACGTACAGAGTGCAGAGTTCAGGAGTGCGCTACGTACAGAGTGCAGAGTTCAGGAGTGCGCTATGTACAGAGTGCAGAGTTCAGGAGTGCGCTACGTGCAGAGTTCAAGCGTGTGCTGCATGCAGAGTTCAGGAGTGTGCTATGTACAGAGTTCAGGGGTACGCTACATACAGACTGCAGAGTTCAGGGGTGCGTTACGTACAGAGTGCAGAGTTCAAGCGTGTGCTGTGTGCAGAGTTCAGGAGTGCGCTATGTACAGAGTGCAGAGTTCAGGAGTGCGCTATGTACAGAGTGCAGAGTTCAGGAGTGCGCTATGTACAGAGTGCAGAGTTCAGGAGTGCGCTACGTACAGACTGCAGAGTTCAGGGGTGCGCTACGTACAGAGTGCAGAGTTCGGGAGTGTGCTGCGTACAGAGTGCAGAGTTCAGGAGTACGTTACATACAGAGTGCAACATTCAGCAGTGCACTACGTACAGAGTGCAGAGTTCAGGAGTGCACTATATACAGAGTTCAGAAGTGCGCTACATACAGAGTGCAGAGTTCAGGGGTGCGCTTTGTACACAGTTCAGGAGTGCGCTACATACAGACTGCAGAGTTTAGGGGTGCGTTACGTACAGACTGCAGAGTTCAGGGGTGTTCTGTGTACAGTGTAAAACTTCAAATCCCCGCCTGCCTTGCAGGGAGAACGTTCTCTCTCTCTCTGAGATTCTGGAGATCTGTCTCCGCCATGAATGCGTGCAGGGATCTGTTATTTCCGGGAGCCGCTGAGAGCAGAGATGTTACTTGTAAACACACGAGGCTTCTGAACAAGAGTGGAGGGTGAGAGCCGGAGGTGGGACTTCATTTTAAAAAGGGGTGCGAGTGAGGAGCCCGAACGCACAACATTAATTATAAGATTGCGCTGTTAGTTTGTGGATGTTTGCGATCCCCCTTTTAACGCTGTTTAGAAAAATTTTCCGCCATTATTAGCAACAATCAAAGCAATTTGCAGCCAGTTTTCTAAAGAGGGTCACATGTCATCTACACAGGTATCCGCTCTCACTCCCACTTGTTGTCCAATTGAAGTAACAGTGTAAGTGTCTTTAATGTACTTTCCGAAACGTTAGAAATAAAAATTAAAAAAAAGATATTTATTAAAGCATGACTTTATATCAATATATTACAATTTTAAATTAAATCAAAAAGGTTTCCAAAAGAAAAAGGACAGCTGCGACTTCAGCCCAGGTACATCTAGGGTGGCTGCTGGGGGCTCATTTTCATTTGTTGACTCCAGGAATCTTCAAGTTGGGATAAAAGTGGCAGCAGAAGACCATCGAGGACAGCCAGACCCTTCCAGGAGCAGCGCAGACCACTGAAAGTTCAATGAGATGTCAGTCAACACACACTACTGATACTGTACATACTAATGATGTCCATATTGAATAAACCTATAGTATTACTTTGCAGGAGACCCTTTAAGTCATCACTACTTGCTTTCCTGCTACTGCAATCCACAGCTACATCCAGGAGAAAGAACTGACCCTTCTTAGTGCATAACCTGCCTCTCCCCTATGCGGTGCCAAAGCGGCAATCACCAAGCCTAGCTACAACTTGAAACATATATGAGACTGAGTAGCCAAGGCTGATGACCTGATTTTCCTTCACTGTAGTTAAGAAATAAAGCTAGGTCACCTCCCCGCCCCCAGCCTGTGACTGAACAGTGAAGGAGCAGCAGAAGACTGATGAGCTCATCAACCTGCTTCCCCCCTCCTATCAGTCCCTCCTGATGTGCCCCATCAATGGTGTTATTGGGTGGAATTCTGCCCCATCATTGGTGTCATTGGGAGGAGCTGTGCCCCATTATTGATGTCATTAGTAGGAATTGCACCCCATGAGGGTACTGTAGCCTAATTGATGTCAGTGAATAAAATAGTGCCTCAAGGGCCCGATAAAAGCACGCAAAGGGGCGCATCTGGCCCCCCAGCCGGAATTTGGAGACCACTGCTTTACTCAGTAGGCCAATACTTGGTGCAAAAGCGGCATTTACCTGCCTAGACACAACTAAGGTGCCAAAGAGGCTGATGACCTGACTGTCCTTTAATGTAGTTAAGAAACACAGCTAGGTCATCTCCCTACTCCCAGCCTGTGACTGGACAGTTAAGGAGCAGCAGAAGACTAATGAGCTTATCTATCCACTTGCTGACCGCCTAACGTACTAGCACAGTGGCAAATCGGCCTCCCAACGCTGGATCACATGCCTAGTATGTGATCTGTGTGCCCGGTCAGGGGGCGTGCGCGTGCCGGCCCGGCTGTGCTGTGATTCGTCACAGCACAAGCCGATCTGTGGGTCTCGGCCAATGATTGGCCGCCAGCATCCGCTGATTGGCTCAGCGATTCACAGAACAGACCATTGTGATTGTAAACAATACAGAGCTCTGTTCACTAACAGAGGATCTTGCCGGATCTCTGCTATGCAGGGGGAAAAAAAAAAAAAAAACCAAGATCCTTAGTAAAAACAGCACTTATTACACTCATTACACATAGTCAGACACACATTTAACTCTTTAATCTCCCCTAGATGTCAACCCCTTCCTACCCAGTGTCATTAGTGCAGTGACAGTGCATTGATCACTGTACTAATGTCACTGGTGATGTCAGTGGCAGTTAGTCAGTTACCCCCAGTGTCAGTTAGTGTCAGATTGTCCGCTGCAGTCCCATATAAGTCGCTGATCACCATCATTAGTAGTATAAAAAAACAAAAAAACAAATAAAAATTCCAGTATACAGTATATCCCATAGTTGGTAGATGCTATAACTGAGACAAACCAATCAATATACACCTATTGGTGTTTTTTTTTTTTTTAGCAGAATACATTTTTGCCAAAATTTGGGAAGAAATTTGATTTTGTATAAATTTTTTATTGGATATGTTTTATAGCATATATTTTTTTTCACAATTTTCTGTCTTTTTTTCATATATATTGCAATTAATGAAAAACCCAGTGGTGATCAAATATCACCAAAAGTAAGCTCTATTTGTGTGAAATAAATGATATTAATTTTGTTTGGGTACGGTGTTTCATGACGGCACAGTTAAAGTAGCGCGGTGCTGCATAGCAAAAAATGCCCCCCGTCACAAAGGGGGTAACATTTTCTGGAGGTCAAGTGGCTATTTGCTCTCTCCACCTGTCAGGCCCTCTTGTAAACTGAATCTGTTACTTTATGATTGGACAGTGAAGGATCAGCAGATAACTGATGAACTCAGCTCTCTGCTCTCTCCTCCTGTCAACAACAAAATTAAATGAACACATAAAGCAGCCAAAGCAGCACAGAAGACCTTCCTTACTTGTGATCTATCACCAGCAGCCCATCCTTCTGCAGCTCTCTCAAATCCTGGGATTTATCAAACAAGTCCTGTAAGCTGAGTGCAGAGCTGAGCGTTTTCCAGTGCTGTGTAAAAAGAACAAGTAGAGGGTTACATCTCAGCTCAATTCACATATTTCCATGCATAGGCATCAGTGTAAGAAGGTCAAAGTGCATATAAACCCCAACAATGCACTTCTCTTGTTTTCTCCCTTTTGGTTTGTTAGAAGAGTTTTGTTATGTCTGTTGATCCTGCCAGTAATCTAGTCAGTGGAAAACTTCCTGTGCTGCACTCATATCAGTTACATTGTTCCCATTTCTCTCAGTGGACTACAGAACATCTCCTCCCTATGGTATGGAGATGTGAAAAGGGGAAGGTGTTCTGTGGTCCAGTCCTTGGGAGACAACAGTGCTCCTTCAAAGATACAGTGAAAAGAGTAAATGTAGTCACCCGAGGACAGGAAATGTGTAACTGACAGGATCACCAGGTGAGAATATAGGGGAAAAAAGCAAGAAAAGATAACTAATGCAGCCACCACATCTAAAGATTGATAATCTTCAGAATAATACATATTTGCTTTAAATCAGTGGTCTCCAAACTTTGCTTGCTTTTATCCGGTCCTTAGGGCACTATTTTAATTACTGATACCAGTGAAGGGAACAATTCCTCCCAGTGACATCAACGATGGGGCACAGTTCCTCCCAATGACACCAACGCCCCAACAATGGGGCACAATTCCTACCAATGACATCAACGATGGGGCACAGTTCCTCCCAATGACACCAACGCCCCAACATCGGGGCAAAATTCCTACCAATGACATCAAGGGTGGGGTACAGTACCTCCCAATGACACCAACGCCCCAACAATGGGGTACAATTCCTACCAATGACATCAACGATTGGGCACAGTTCCTCCTAATGATGCCCCAACAATGGGGCAAAATTCCTACCAATGACATCAAGGGTGGGGCACAGTACCTCCCAATGACACCAACGCCCCAACAATGGGGCAAAATTCCTACCAATGACATCAACAATGGGGCACAGTACCTCCCAATGACACCAACGCCCCAACAATGGGGCAACATTTCTACCAATGACATCAACGATGGGGCACAGTTCCTCCCAATGACACCAACAATGGGGCCCAATGATGGAGCACAGTTCCTCCCAATGACACCAACAAAGGGTCACAATTCCTCACAATGACACCAATGATGGGGGATTGTTTACTCTCACTGATGCTGGGACATTTTGTACTCCCACTGGCCACAGTCTGGCCTCCCTAAAGTCTGCAGGACAGTAAACTGGTACTTTGGAAAGTTTGGAGACCCCTGAATTAAATCAGCCTACTTACTGTATCACTTACAGGCTGCGTTCACACTCTGTGCGCAAAATTATGCGCTTTTCAAACACACTGTCAGTGTCAAACACACTCATCGTTCCACAGTGGCTCACCTGTTGATCATCTCCTGCTCGTCAGTCAAGCCCACAGCAAGCCCCTCCTGGCTATTTAAACTGCCTGGTTCATTTCTTCAATTGCCTTTGCCAAACATATCTGGAGACTCTCTGCTGTGTTCCTGTTGAAGACTTGCCTGGCTGATGTCCCTTCTGGTTCCTGATCCTGTCTGCTGCCTCTGACTACGCTGATCTTGGGCTTCCTGATTTCCTGGCTTGTTCTGACTACCCGATTTGGCTACCAAACCCTGGCTATGTTTTGACTATGTCTACCAGTTGTACCATTTTTACCATTCTATTACCACTCTCACCTCATGGGGTATCCCAGTGTCCATTCTTAAACCCAGCATTAACATTTCTGATAACCTAAAAAGTAAAAAGGTCAAAGAAATAAAAAAATTATTAATGAAAAGCAAACATAGCAAGTTTTTGTAAGGACTTGTGCAGTCTATATGAATTAATACAATATAGGAAGAAAAGAAATCCCCAAATGCCATACACCAGCAAAACCCGACGGTCATATGAAAAGAGCAGCCTCAGCCCAGCTCCATCCAGGCCACTCTCTCAAACGCGTTTCACCCCAACCACAGGGCTTAGTCATGGACCATGCACATCGCTGGATCGCGATCAGGGTCGGGTAAGTATTAGTGGGGCTGCGGGGGGGGGGGGGGGGGGGCTGCATACTGAAGGTTTTTTACCTTCGTGCATAGAATGCACGAAGGTAAAAAAAACCTTCAGCTTATACAATCACTTTAAATATAAATACATATCAGATTTGTTAGTATACAGTGCCTTGAAAAGGTATTCTTACGCCTTGAAATTTTCCCCATTTTGTCATGTTACAACCAAAAACGTAAATGTATTTTATTGGGATTTAATGTGATGGACCAACACAAAGTGACACATCATTGTGAAGTGGAAGGAAAATGACAAATGGTTTTGATTTTGTTTTACAAATAAATATGTGAAAAGTGTGGTGTACATTTGTATTCAGCCCCCCTGAGTCAACACTTTGTAGAATCACCTTTCACTGCAATTACAGCTGCAAGTCTTTTTGGGGATGTCTCTACCAGCTTTGTACATCTAGAGAGAGACATTTTTGGCCATTTTTCTTTGCAAATATCTCAAGCTCTGTCAGATTGGATGGAGAGCATCTGTGATCAGCAATTTTCAAGTCTTGCCACAGATTCTCAGTTGGATTTAGGTCTGGACTTTGACTGGGGCATTCTAACACATGAATATCATTTAATCTAAACCATTCCAATTGTAGCTCTGGCTGTATGTTTAGGGTCATTGTCCTGCTGGAAGGTGAGCCTCCGCCCCATTCTCAAGTCTTTTGTAGACTCTAACGGGTTTTCTTCTAAGATTTCCCTGTATTTGGCTCCATCCATCTTCCCATCAACTCTGACCAACTTCCCTGTCCCTGCTGAAGAAAAGCATCTCCACAACATGATGCTGCCACCACCATGTTTCACGGTGGGGATGGTGTGCTCAGGGTGATGTGCAGTGTTAGTTTTACCTCCACACATAGCGTTTTGTTTTTAGGCCAAAAAGTTAAATTTTGGTCTCATCTGACCAGAACACCGTCTTCCACATGTTTGCTGTGTCCCCCACATGGCTTCTCGCAAACTGAACTTCTTATGGCTTTCATTCAACAATGGCTTTGTTCTTGCCACTCTTCCATAAAGGTCAGATTTGTGGAGTGCACAACTAAGACCCCATACACACTATTAGATTTTCTGGAGATTTTGGTATTCAAATTTACCAAAACCACATAGTGCAAGGGCCTGCCTTATTGCATATAAACTGAAACTCTTAAGGTTTGACCTCATATTATATGTGTTTGGTAAATCTTTGGACAAAAATCTGCAAAAAATCTAATAGTGTGTATGAGGCTTAAACACCCTCGCCGCTGTAATTCAGGTGCCCGGCGCCCGAAAAGGGGCCGGGCGCCTGATAATGGGGTGGAAGCGGCAGCCATGGATAGATTTATGCAATGCATGAATCTATCTATTGGTGATAGAGGGGGAGGGGGCGGCACCCGTGCGCCCTTATGGATGCACCGCCACTGGCTACCATGGGTCTCTTGGCTGCTTCTCTGATTAATGCTCTTCTTGCCCGTCCTGTCAGTTGAAGTGGACGGCCATGTCTTGGTAGGTTTGCAGTTGTGCCATACTATTTCCATTTTCGGATGATGGATTGAACAGTGCTTTGTGAGATGTTTAAAGCTTAGGATATTTTTTTATAACCTAACCCTGCTTTAAACTTCTCCACAACTTTATCCCCGACCTGTCTGGTGTGTTCTTTGGCATTCATGATGCTGTTTGTTCACTAAGGTTCTTTAACAAACCCCTGAGGGCTTCACAGAACAGCTGTATTTATACTAAGATTAAATTACACACAGGTGGAATCTATTTACTAATTAGGTGACTTCTGAAGGCAATTGGTTCCACTAGATTTTACTTAGGGGTATCAGAGTAAAGGGGCTGAATACAAATGCACGCCACACTTTTCACATTTTTTTTTGTAAAAAATTTTGAAAACCATTTATCATTTTCCTTCCACTTCACAATTATGTGCCACTTTGTGTTGATTGAACACATAAAATCCCAATAAAATACATTTACGTTTTCTGGTTGTAACATGACAAAATTCGGAAAATTTCAAGGGGTATGAATACTTTTTCTAAGCACTGTAGCGGTCTGGTTCATATATTATTTGTGTTTCCTATATAAACTGTAATCTAGAGCTGTCATTAGTGCACAGAGTCAATCACTCCAAGTCAAGTTTTTTCTGAAACTAGGAAACCTATAAACCTTAAAGGGGTTGTAAACCTTCGTGTTTTTTGACTTTAATACATCCTATGCATTAAGGTCAAAAAACACCTGCCAGTGACCGGCCCCCCTAGTTTTAGTTACCTGAACCCTTGAACTTGACCCACGGGGATGCACTGTCTCTCTGCCCAGGGTTCTCGGCTCTTGATTGGATAGAATGATAGCAGCACAGCCATTGGCTCCCGGTGCTGTCAATCAAATCCAATGACGAGATCGCCGGGGGGCGGGGTCGAGTCCTGCATTCGGCTTCTATGAACGCCGAATGCTGGACTCGGGAGCGCGCCCACAAGGTAACCCCCTCGGGGAAGCTATTCTCCTAGGGGGTTATCAGATGTGGGGAGGAGCTGCGAGAGCCGCCGTGGGACCCCAGAAGAGGAGGATCGGGGCCACTCTGTGCAAAACGAGCTGCACAGAGGAGGTAAGTATGATATGTTTGTTATTTATTTATTTTTTTTATTATTTACCTTTACAGTCACTTTAAGCTTATTAAAAATGTTTGTTTTTTTTTCCCCCTAGAATCAGGGACGGTACTTACAATGGATAAAAAGTGTCTGTTTTGCTGGTGGCTGCCGTGTTCATGGAATCTCCATTCATCTGCCCCCCAGATTCATAATCTTCAGGTGCTGCAGGGGTTAATACAAGCGTACAAATGGCTGCACCTGTGACAGGCAGTCATCAAAAGTGCTGACTATGCCTATCCTCTCCGCATCCCTCCTCCATTCATAGAAGTCATAATATCAATTCCCCCATTGAAAAGTGCTCTAATAATGGAGGACTAGCAGATGAATAAAAGCTCTGGCTCCTCCATTCACAAAGTGCTTTTCATTGTGGGAACTGATAAATCAGCTTTTGAGAAAAGAGTAGGGGTGCAGAAAGGGCGGGCTTAGTTGACACTTTTGACAAGTGCCTGTGATAGGTGCAGCTGCTCATACTAACCCTTACAGCACCAGAAGATCATAGCCCAGAGTATCCAAGGGGGGGGGGGGACGGTGAAAGGACAATTTTAAATAACGGGCACTTTTCATTCACTGTAAGTACTGTTCCTGGTGCTGAAAAAAAAATTACTAAACTTAAGTTTTACCTGGTTAGGAATTTTACAAATCACTTGATGAAAAGGAGTATACTAACATATCGAAGGCACTTTGTTCAGTCACTTTTCGAGTGCCATGTCCTTTGGCCATCACCTCCTTCATCCAAGGTTCTGGTTCCAAGGTCTGTATACGCGCTTCCCTCCTTTTCCTCCCGCTGGCCCGAGGTACAAACCGCCCATGAGCACCTATGAACGTTAGCAGAAAAATATGGAGCCTTCATTGCAACACTACCATCAATATTGACTATACTGTTTGCAGACTAAAGCCTCGTACACACGATCGGATTTTCAAGCAGGGAATTGTGTGATGACAGACTGTTTGCCTAAAATCGTTTCATCCAGGGGTCAGAGGAGCCCCGGCCAGGAGACAGGAGATCTCACCCAGGCACAGAGGAGCCCCAGCCAGGAGACAGGAGATCTCACCCAGGGGTCAGAGGAGCCCCAGCCAGGAGACAGGAGATCTCACCCAGGCACAGAGGAGCCCCAGCCAGGAGACAGGAGATCTCACCCAGGGGTCAGAGGAGCCCCAGCCAGGAGACAGGAGATCTCACCCAGGCACAGAGGAGCCCCAGCCAGGAGACAGGAGATCTCACCCAGGGGTCAGAGGTGCCCCAGCCTGGAGTCAAGAGACAGGGGGTCTCACCCAGGGGTCAGAGGTGCCCCAGCCTGGAGTCAAGAGACAGGGGGTCTCACCCAGGGGTCAGAGGAGCCCCAGCTAGGAGACAGGAGATCTCATCCCAAGAGTCAGTTGGTCTCCTATCCGGGTGTCAGGAGAACCCCTATCCAGGGGCCAGGATTGGGCCATGCAGGGTTCTGTGACTAAAAAGAAAGTGAGCTAAGTCAACTAGGAGTGCTGGGCAACACAGTCAGAAGTACTGGTAAGAAGAGCAGCGGTGCTGCTGACAAGGGAGCCAGGTGGCTTGGCATGTACAGTTGAGTATTCATGTGGAAGTGGAAAAAACCCTACTTGGGCAACTGATGTTTATGTGAACTTTCCATTTTGTTCAATAAAAGTGGCCTGCCGTGCCCTAAAACACAGTTTGGACTGGGGCAACTCATTGAGAAAAAAGCACCTTCAACATGAGTATAATCACCCGAACACTCTTTGGAAATTCCATCACTACTCTGCACCACAAATGGGGATTCTGGACGATGTTATGCAAAATATGGCCATTAAGTAAAGAACAGCTTCACTTAAGTTACAGCTATTATAGACCTCTTTCACATCCTATACAAAACTAAAAAACCACCAGCCTCGCCTAAAGAGAACCAGTCACGATTGGGCCTATGCTAAAGAAATCATATATGTGCAGGCTTATTTATGGGAGCTTTATTCATATCCCCTTTGACTAATCAGCCTTCCTTAAATAGACCCCATTGTGTATAAGCAACTTATGCTCACCTGGTCCTACTCCAATATACTGTTTTCCCAACCAGTATGACATATTATGCATGCTGACGGCCCCCTGCAATCAAAATAGACAAGATCATTCATAGGATACATTCAAGAACTAAATCACTTAGATTTTAATATACAGATGATTAACTCCAAATAACGAATTCCAAATATTCTGGCCAACCCTCTGGACCCCACTGGGTATAGCGACTATGAATACCCTATGCTGCCAGTGTAGCAGTCCATACACTGCAATAGACAGCCATGGAGTGAGTGTCCATCATAATTCTTTCAGTGTCGACTGAGAGAAGCATCCGAGGCTTCTTCTTCCAGGTAAAGTGTCGCAGAAGAAAGAAGTGCTTTTTATTGGTCAGTGAGGTCACTGAATCACGCTGACCAATGAGCACTTGCGGTGATCAGTATTAGGACCAATACACTGGCAGCATATTTAGAGTTACTTCATCTTTACATTCTTTGTGAAAAGTTGAACTTACCCTTTACACTAATCTTTAGGCCTGAAACGTGCATACAAAGAATAAACCGGCTCAGGCAAGGAAAGGGTTAAAAACATAAGTTAACATAAAATAAAGGGTACTCACGTTCCTGGCAAAATTTGACACCTCATAATGTCGGAATCCTGCCCGCTGCAGAATCCGCCTGGCGTCCTCAAACATCTGGGCAGTCAGTTCCTGATCGGGAAATGCGATTTGGCCCCTCTCCTTCAGTCTGAACAGCGCAGTTCCCCTTTCCAAGGTCAGCTGGTACAAAGACACATGATCATCACACTGGTCCACAAGCCTCTCTAAGGTGCTGTGCCACGCTGCCAGGCTTTGTCCTGGAAGTCCAAACATCACATCAACCGAGGTGCGACCTGGAAAAAGTTTACAGGCCTCCTTTAAGGTCTCCAGGGCTTCTGAAGCTGTGTGTGTCCTACCAAGGAGCTGAAGGTCACCGTCATCCAGGGACTGGGAGAAGCAAACAGATAACACATAGAGGATGGCATAAAAAGGAATGGTGGCCACTATGTGAAACTCTATTTATTATGTGACCCTCTATACTAGACAAGAAATCCTCTCAAAGTGGAAGCTTCCCACCCCACTTGGCAAGCTACAATTAATTGGGCCCTATCTCTGTATGCTTGCCTACTCAAGTCGGAACTGTCTGCAAAAATCCAACAAGATCTAGGCAAACTGTGTAGATGTACGGGGCTATTGGTTTAGTTCTAACCCTGCATACCCCACTTTAATATACACCGATCAGCCATAACATTATGACCACCCACCTAATATTGAGTATGGCCCCCTTTTGCTGAAACAGCCCTGACCCATTTGAGGCATGGACACCAAATTAACATCCACAAGAATGGCAGGACCCAAGGTTTCCCAGCAGAACATTGCCCAAAGCATCACACTGCCTCTGCCAACTTGCCTTCTTATACCGCATTCTGGTTCCATCTCTTTCCCAGGTAAGTGATGCACACACACCCGGCCATCCACGAGATGTAAAAGAAAACATGATTGATCAGACCAGGCCACCTTCTTCCATTGCTCTGAAGTCCAGTTCTTATGTTCATGTGACCATTGTAGAAGATTTTGGCTGTGGATATGGGTCACCATGGGCTTCACAGCCCCATACACAACAAACTGCGATGCCCATTTTTTTCTGTTTTCACCACATCAACTTCATGGACAACATGTTCACTTGCTGCCTAATATATCCCACCAATTTTCAGATGCCATTGTAACAATGTATTCCCTTTACCTGGCAGTGGTCATAATGTTATGGTTGATTGGTGTATAATGGTGCTCTTGGATCCACTTCAGGGAAACTTATGCCGCGTACACACGAGTGGACTTTCCGGCAGACATGGTCCGGAGGACCGGACTCCGTCGGACAATTCGATCGTGTGTGGGCTTCAGCAGACTTTTTTTCCCAAAAGTCAGACGGACCTAGAAATAAATTATGTTTCAAATCTTTCCGACGGACTCGAGTCCGGTCGAAAAATCCACTCATCTGTATGCTAGTCCGACGGACTAAAACCGACGCTAGGGCAGCTATTGGCTACTGGCTATCAACTTCCTTATTTTAGTCCAGTCGAACGTCATCACGTACGAATCCGTCAGACTTTGGTGTGATCGTGTGTGTCCAAGTCCGTACATTTTAAAGTCCGGCGGACCTACACTGCAAAGTCCGACGGAAAGACTGTCGGACCTAGTCCGCCGAAAAGTCCGCTTGTGTGTATGCGGCATTACAGTATTGCTGTCATTACTGAAGGTTGCACCTCCCTCTATATCTGTTCATATGGTACCCCAAGTTTGCCAGATACATGCTCAGTTTTGTACCTTTTTGTATATTAAATCACAACATTTAATGAAATGTGCCTGTTAAAAAGAGGAACTTATATTGGAAAGTTGACAATTTATTTCAAGTTCATAACTTCACAGAGATGCTCACCAGCCCCAACGTCTAGCGCTAATTTTGGACAGAGTGGGGAAGGGACAGAATCTGTGATCGCCATTACCGTGATTTCTATTCCCTTCCCGCCAGGATAGGGACTGAAACAAAACACCTTCGAAAAGAAGGGGAGAGCGCACCGACCTTGTGCATTACCAAAAATAAATTTTAATAAAGGTAAACAGCAATGTGGTACACAAGCATATCAACGCAACAGCAATATTGAGCAGTAAATCATAGGTCTACAACTGGAACCGGAGATGTTGGAGGATCAGCCGGTATTGCAGGGCGGCTAACGCGTTTTGAGGGAGAACCCTCTTCCTCAGAGCCAAAGCGATGAATGACCGGCTTCTTCTACCTGTCTCTCTCTCTCTCTCTCTCTCTCTCTCTCTCTCTCTCTCTCTCTCTCTCTCTCTCTCTCTCTCTCTCTCTCTCTCTCTCTCTCTCTCTCTCTCTCTCTCTCTCTCTCTCTCTCTCTCTCTCTCTCTCTCTCTATATATATATATATATATATATATATATATATATATATATATATATATAGTGGCGGAGGGGCAGATTCCAGGAGCCCTACCCCGAATCCAGCACCACCTTGTAAAGGTAAGGACATGAATGGCTGCCCTCCCGTCTAACCTGTCCGGGGCGGGGTGCTAGTGCTAGTGAGGGGGCGAGGGGCAGCTTCCAGGAGCCCGCACTACCTCATCAAAAATCATGAAATGATTATTATCACACCTTATAAGTAGCACTTTAAAACCAGTAGGTCAGATTCAACACTTAGATTGTTCAACATCTACTGGTTTTAAAGTGCTACTTATAAAAGGTGTGATAATGATCATTTCATGATTTTTGATCTTTTGACAGCCCTAAGACTCCCTGGCCAATCGGGTCTCAGGGCCGACTTCATGATTGGCCAGGAGGAGAAGCAGGAAGACACTAGCAAATATTAATTTGCTAATGTCACGCAACTGGGTGGGCTCAGTGCTCTGCGCCCCCCGAGCCCACCCTTTTTTGAAGCCAATTAATCATGTGCTTCAAAAAAAAAAAACCCCCATTGAAATCCATGCGTCCGCCACCCTGCATGTAGATTAGGGGGCTTCCCTAATGGAGCGGCCGCCACTGCTGTACAGCGCCTGACCACTTATTACTAATGACAATAATATGATTGATTTATAGAGTTATCTTGGTTTTTCAATCTTAGATGGAGGAATCCTCTGCTCAGATTGCACCCTATCCACGCCATGTAAGGGGCCATTTTCCTTCCAATGCTATTTAAATCCCAATACACTTGTGTGGATAGATTTCACAGGCCATGTGTGGTTTTCTGTATTAATCATTGTGCAAATTGCTTCATACCAAGTACTATTACTTTGCAGGATCCATTGAGGATGTGGTTACAGTTGTGCAATATGATATAAGACATTTGCATATGACATTTAATGATTCATTTTAACCCCATTCATGACAAGGGTAAAATAAATCCTATCACCTGAATACAGTTTTGCAACTTTGGCATGTTAGTAAAACTATACTTTGTATCATCCCAACTACTAAGTGCAGGGCTGCTGGTAGAAATCATGGGGCCCCGTACAGCCTGGCCGAATATATCACGACCATATTTCACAAAAAATAAACTAAAATCATCATTAGCGCACACAAACATAACAGAGAACCTGGGTAAATTAGGACTTTTTTTATTGTTTTTTTTTTTTACATTTTTTTTAATACATAATTTATTAAAATATAAAATATTACATATTTTTTTTACTTATATATAAAATATTACATTTTTTTTTTAAATGTAACATTTTTATAATTATTTTATTTTAAAAAAATGTAAATTATTTATTACATGGTTTAATTATTACTTTTTTTACAATTTGGTATTTACAGGACAGGGAAGCCTTCAGCGCTGCGGGGGGGGTAATCAGAAGCAGGCAGAACAAAGAGGGGGATCAGTGCCAATGAAAGCAATTACAGGAACGATGCCCTGTGTCTTTCCCTGCAGCAGCTGAAAGCCGGCAGGAGGGGAGAAACTGGCTTTCAGCTGCTGCAGAGAGACGCACAGGGCATCCTTCTGTAACTGCCCCTCCGCCCGACTGCACCGATTCCTCTTGATTTCTCTAATATTATTAAAAGAAACACTGTTACAAAATAGTAATGTATTTTTTTTATTTCAGCTGTATATTTCCTGCTAATACTATGACCTACCATAAAAGAACAACCCCAAATAAATTCTCCTGCTCCTGACGATCACAGCTATACCCCATATGTGTACGTTTTTGTTGTCTGTACCTCTAGTAGGACTCAGAAAATATGGTGCGCCTTTTTGCTTTTATTTATCCTACCTAAAACATACTGATGCTAATTTTAACCACTTCATGACCAGTGCTGTACCCGTACATAGCGGGACTTTCAGTGGTTATACCGGGATAGTGCCTGCAGCTGCAGGAATCATCCCTATGTTGTGTTTTTCAGCCGACGATGCTCTGTTTTGTAAAAGCAATCCTAGCAGCTAGATAGTCGCTGGATTGCTTTTACAAGCAGCGGGATTTAGGCATCGCCTGCAACAAAAATGTCATTTTTGGTGAGATGCTCCCAATAGGAAATCACGTCTAAAGGGATGCAGGCCCAGCAGCTTTCCTCATTGGTGCCCTGCAGGTGCTGCAGCTGATTGATAATTATAAAAACCACTCCCATTAGATTTACTTTCTCACATGAATCAGACATGTATTTCTTCTCTATCAGACACACATGTATTTCTTCAGAATAACAAATGGTAGGAATCTGCAACAAAGTTTGTTATAATCCCTGCAATGTACATAGATCACCCATAGGTGAATGTGGAGTGCAGTTACTCTTTAAAGCATGGCCTACGTTTTTCGCCGTTCCATGGGCATGCACAATTTTAAAGGATGACGTGTTTGGTAATTATTTATTCGGCGTAACATCATCATTTATATTTTACCAAACAATTGGGTATTATATTCTGTTGTTGAGCATTAAAAATTCATTAAAAATGGTATTTTCTCAAAAAAAAAATTTGCATTTGGAAAACTGCGCAAATATCATGAGGCATAAAATATTGCATTGCCCATCATTTTATTCTCTTGCAACACCAAGTAAAAATTGCTTTAAAAAATACTGTATTTATTGGCGTATAACACGCACTTTTTCACCCTCAAAATTGGGTGCAAATAGCGTGTGCGTGTTATACGCCAATACTTCAATTTTAGCTGCCTCGGAGAGGAGGGGGGGGGGGGGGCAATACGAGCGCCGTCAGATTACAGTGAGAATCTCCTATTTACTCTGTAATAGGAAGTCCCGTCTCCTGGGCTGCCATTGGACCACTGTTCTGTCTATCATAGGAGATTCTCACTGTATGTAATCTGTCGGCGCTCATCCCGCCCCCCTCCCTGTCCCCTCTAGGCTGCAGATGGGCATCAATCAGACTGCACTGATGGCAATGGTGAGGCTGCTGCATTGATGGCAATGGTGAGGCTGCATTGATGTGGACTGATGAGGCTGCATTGGTGGCACTTAAGAGAGCCATGCTGCTGGTAGTGGACCTGGCTGTGCTGTCTGGCAGGGGTTAATGGATCACAAAAACTGTCTGAACAGAGATAAAAATCCTTTGCAGGGAAAACAGTCCACATACAGGATGTATATTTAAAATGTGTACTGAGGTGTCTGGCTGAAGTTCAGTTTTAAATTCTGATGTAAATACACTTATAGTATATTAATGGAAGTAAATTGCGGCCAGTACCTGTAATCCAACAGACAGGCGGGTGACCCCGGCATCCCTGAACTGCTGCAGCTTGCTTCTCCTTGATGAGGTGGGATTGGCTTCCAACGTGATTTCAGCATTGTGCGGCAAATAGGCGTGCTTGGATATCACCTCCAGTATGGCAGCGATGGTGTGGGGGCTGGCAAGGCTTGGAGTGCCGCCACCAAAAAATACTGAGGGAACCCTGCAATAAATAAAATTTATAATATAATTATATATTTATAATAATAATATATATATATATATATATATATATATATATATATATATATAATAATAATAATATATATATATATATATATATATATATATTAGGGCTGATATATTAGGGCTGCAGCTAACGATTATTTTCATAAACGATTACCAGTAGTTGGCCGGTTATTGTTTCAATTAATCGGTTAATAACCTTAAAAAAAGTGTATTGTATAATTAGTTAATTAGTTAATTTGGAAAGTTATAAAAAAAAGGCAATTTATTCGTAAAGTGGGGTTCCACCCAAAAAAACAAAAATACATGAAAAATCCTAAAAAACAAAACAAAAAAACATTTGGATATTTTTTTTTTTACTTACCTCTAAATGCCTGTTGCTAGGGGGTCCCTTGTAGTCTGCCCCTTTCAGTGCCTGGGCTGG
Source organism: Aquarana catesbeiana (assembly GCF_042186555.1). Taxonomy (NCBI): domain Eukaryota; kingdom Metazoa; phylum Chordata; class Amphibia; order Anura; family Ranidae; genus Aquarana; species Aquarana catesbeiana. Next base: position 215,325,727 of record NC_133335.1, read on the forward strand.
TGACATCACTTCCCCCTCGGCACAGGAAGGGCTCCGCTCTGCTCCCTCCCTCCTGTCAATCATCTGGGACCCATTACAGGTCCCAGGTGACTGAGCGGCCAATCACGGCGCGCGGCGCCACTTGCGCATGTGCAGTGGGTGCCAGGCTGTGAAGCCACAGCCCGGCGCCCACAGTTGCAATGCTGGCGCCGCTGAACAGAGGGGGAGAGGAGTGGGGCTTCGATCCACCGCATCGCTGGACCCAGGGACAGGTAAGTGTCCAATTAAAAGTCAGCAGCTGCAGTATTTGTAGCTGCTGACTTTTAATTTTTTTTTTTTTTTTTTTACTGGACCCCCTAGGTGGAACTCCTCTTTAAATATCTCTATGTAGTGGTAAATATAAATAACCAACTATCTGGTTAGGGAGCAAAATATCGAATCCACTCTGAGAATAACAGACAGAAGAGATATACTGTATATACTATTAGAGGAGATATACTGTATATATTATTTTCTCTTTTTGTACTATAAAGGGCTCATTTTAGTTTTTTTAGCCCCATTATGTCAGTGGCTGATTAATAGATTATAAAAATAGTAATCGATTAATTTTATAATCGATTAGTTGTTTCAGCCCTAATAAACATATATCTATATCTATAGATATAGATAGATAGATAGATAGATAGATAGATAGATAGATAGATAGATAGATAGATAGATAGATAGATAGATAGATAGATAGATAATACATTTATAATAATAATATAATAAATTATTAATAATAAAATATAAATTATCATTTATAATAATAAATATTAATAAATTAATACATAAATAAAAAATAATAATAAAGTCAAATATTTGCTACCTGCAGCTAGGATACAACCAAGCAAAGGTGACTTAAGCCGGCCATAAATGGTTCAATTCAAACCATCTATGGGCAGGCTGATAGTACCCAAATCGATTGTTGTAAGACTTGGGTACAACCAGCATGTCATACTATTCATGCGATTATTGCCAGTGGCTATAGTCGCTAGCAATAATCACTTTGTTCTCCCCGTGGGGGACCCACCAGTAAAAAACACAATGGCTCCACAAAGGGGAAATCGAGCGATTTACACCCCTGGCTCCCGTGGTCCCTGGGTGGTCCTGGTCACAAAGACCTTACCTGCGCACTTGGCTGAGTTGGACCAAGGTGGAAGCCTCTTGCAGCAGACAGGCCCGGATGGCGCCTTCATTGTCAGACTGGGCAATGTATTTGTTGAAGTTACAGTAAGTGCAGCGCCTCTCACAGTACGGCCACTGAAAACACAGCAATGAGGACATGACTGTACCGAACATTTACATCACACAGACAATAAGCACTTATGCCCCGTACACACGGTCGGATTTTCCGATAGAAAATGTCCGATCGGAGAGTGTTGTCTGAAATTCCGACCATGTGTGGGCTCCATCGGACATTTTCCATCGGATTTTCCGACACACAAAGTTGGATCCGTTGTCAGAAATTCCGATCGTGTGTACACAAATCCGACGGACAAAGTGCCACGCATGCTCAGAATAAATAAAGAGATGAAAGCTATTGGCTACTGCCCCGTTTATAGTCCCGACGTACGTGTTTTACGTCACCGCGTTCAGAACGATCGGATTTTCCGACAACTTTGTGTGACCGTGTGTATGCAAGACAAGTTTGAGCCAACATCCGTCTGAAAAAATCCTAGGATTTTGTTGTCGGAATGTCCGATCAATGTCCCACCGTGTGTACGCCCTATTAGAACTTAAAGTGTCACTAAACCCTCATCATACAAAACTATCAATAAATGGTGTATTTCATGCTGTTCATACTCACTCAGTCACTATGAGATTTGTTTTCTGTATTCTGCAAAAAAAAAAAACCTGGTTGATCCTGCTGCTCTCTAGCTCCACCTTCTGTCCATGTCCTCGATTCAGCTAGGGATTTTGCAGCTGTGGTGGCAGTTCTGCACATGCTCAGTTTTCAGTAAGTTTCTATGTTGAGCATTTCCTCCCTATCACATCTGAGCAGCCCATGTGACTATAGAGTCACACATGGGGGGCGTATACACAGGGGTAAATGACAGCCCAACTCCCTCCCTCCTCCTCCATGCCCACTAACCAGCTAAACACAATGGGGGAGAGATATTACATGTAGATTAATGGAGGCTTCACCCCCCTCTTATTTTAAGACACAGGCCGGAGGGGCGTGAAACATAGCCCGTGACTGGCAGAAATCCACCCACAACATGTTATTTCCAAAAATGATAAAAGATTTGATTTCAAATATATATTTGTATGACCATTTAAAGCAGTTTATTGATATTTAATTATTTTTACTCTGTATTCCAAAAGCTGTTTTTTTTTTTTTTTGTTGAACGTGTGACCAGCAGCAGAGGACTAGAAGCTCCTCCTGCTTATGTTTCCCTGCAGACAGGCTGGGAAAGATCTGGGTCATGTGACAGCTGGATATCAATTAGGAAAAGGGTACTTAGATGGTTATTTATAATAAAATAATTACAGTGCCATCATCCACATACAGAACAAGAAGGGACAACCTGATGAGTGCTTTTTATGAAGCTTAATTTTCCTGATGAGGGAAGGGTGGAGGGTTTTGGGAATTGTAATAAATGTATTAGCTCATATGGTGAAAGGAGACGTCATCACGCCAGCGTAGCTGTATATCTGCCTCCTGCTGGAGGTTCATGAAATGTGCATGTTTTGTATGGGCAAATGTGGGGTGCTTTTTTTTTTTCCCTTTGTCTATGTTTTGATGTAGGCTGGTACAGTTCTTATTGTGACCGGTTTGTTTCCACGATGAATGGTTTACTGTTGTATACACCTGTTATAAAATGTAAAAAAAATAAAAAAAAATAAAAAGTAATTAACAAAAAAAAAGAAATAGAAGATGAAACAGTTTGTGTTTAGTATCACTTTAAACACTTCCCAGTTACAGCGCGGGTTTACTTTGCCTGGTGGCCGTCATATGACATCGTGCCTTGATCGCGCTGCCCGCACGCCCCCTGCGGTGATCAAATACCACCAAAAAAAAGCTCTATTTGTGTGAAAAATAGATAAATTCATTTCGGGTACAGTGTCGCATGACCGCGTAATTACCAGTTAAAGTTAACACAGTGCTGAATAGCAAAAAATGGCCTGGTCATGAAGGGGGGGTAAAATCTTCTGTGGGTATACACGCCTCTTTGCATATGTGAGTTCCCCTGTCACCTATGATTGGCTGTCTGCTTTGACAGCTCTCTTGCGGAATAGCTCCACTGGGTTCAGACTGATCTCCAAACTTGCTTGAGCTCACCACTACTGACCAGTAACTTGGATTTTTGTAATATTATTTTGGGGCTCATTCGCACAGGCCCCCGGGGGCCAGAAAAAGCAGGCGATTGAGCTGCAGTTTTACTGCCCCACCGGACCACCCATCCAGTGCTGGGACAAGATCATCCAGTGCCCAGGGCAAAGATGACAAATTGCACCCCCTGCCCCCCCATTATGTGCGAGCTTATGAGGAGGAAGGTGAGAGAGCACAGCCCACACCACCTCCCAGCTCTCACCTGCACCCCTTGCTGCTTCCAATGCTGGGCTGACAGAAGTAGTGATGCAGCTGTCACTACTCCTGGCAGTCTTATAGTAGAAGGAACTTGTGGCTCCCCCATCCCTACAATGCACACTGCGCCCAGGGCAGCCGTCCCTTCTGCCCACCCCTTGTCCTGGTCCTGCACCCATCTAAAGAATCACAAGGGTGACCGTGCACAAAAGATTCACATTAGATGGGCAGCACTGGCAAGTGAACGGGGTCACATGACCATGTTCAAAGTGCCAGGCTGTGGTTTGGCATTTTTTTTAGGGTTAAAATTAGGGTTGCACCGATACTAGTATCGGTATCGGTGCCAATACCGTGTATTTGCACAAGTTTCGGTATTCATGCAAATGCACCGATACCTGAAACCGATACTTTCAGGCTTGGCTCTTTGAGCTGTCAGTGGGTCTCCCCTGTGTTAACCACTTCAGCCCCAGAAGATTTTACCCCCTTCCTGACCAGAGCACTTTTTGCGATTCGGCACTGCATCGCTTTAACTGACCATTGCACGGTCGTGCAGCGTCGCACCCAAACAAAATTGATGTCCTTTTTTTTTACCATAAATAGAGCTTTCTTTTGGTGGCATTTGATCGCCTCTGCGGTTTTTATTTTTTGTGCTATAAACAAAAAAAGAGCGACAATTTTGAAAAAAAAACAATATTTTGTACTTTTTGCTAAAATAAATATCCCCATTTTATTTTGAAAAAAGCTTATTTTTTTCTCAGTTTAGGCCGATATGTATTCTTCTACATATTTTTGGTAATAAAAATCGCAATAAGTGTATATTGATTGGTTTGCACAAAAGTTATAGTGTCTACAAAATAGGGGATAGATTTATAGAATTATTATATTTTTTTACTCGTAATGGTGGTGATCTGCGACATTATGGTGGACACGTTTTGACACATTTTTGGGACCATTGGCATTTATACAGCGATCAGCGCTATAAAAATGCATTGATTACTGTAAAAATGTCACTGGCAGTGAAGGGGTTAACACTAGGGGGCGATCAAGAGGTTAACTGTGTTCCCTCAAGTGTGCTCTAACTGAAGGGGGGAGGGGACTGACTAGGGGAGATGACAGATTGCTGCTCATACTTCGTATGAACAGACGATCTGTCACTTCTCCCCTCAGAGAACCGGGATCTCAGCGTTTACACACAAAGATCCCGGTTCTCGACGTGTCACGAGCGATCGCGGGAGCCTGGCGGTCATCGAGACCGCTGGGCACTCGCATTGGACCCAGGGTCTAGCAGCGGGCGCGCGCCCTTAGTGGTCGCCTAAGGAAGCGACATAACACAACGTTGATTCACCTGCCCATGCCATTCTGCCGCAGTAAAACTGCGGCGGCTGGTCGGGAACAGGTTAACCACTAAGCAACCGCCCACCGTCATATGACGGTGGGACGAGGCTTCTGTTGTTCTGGGAGGACGTCATATGACGTCCTCGCCCTCCCAAGCCACTAGGGGGTGCGCGCGCGTGTCCGCCGGGCACCCGCGATTGCCGGGTAACAGAGCAGGAGCGTGGATCTGTGCATGTAAACACAGATCCACGTCCTGTCAGAGAGGAGAGGAGACCGATGGCGTGTCCCTTGTACATAGGGACAGCGATCGGTCACCTCCCCCAATCAGTCCCCTCCCCCCACAGTTAGAATCACCTCCTTAGGTCATACATTAACCCCTCGAGCGCCCCCTAGTGTTAACCCCTTCCCTGCCAGTCACATTTACACAGTAATCAATGCAATTTTATAGCATTGATCGCTGTATAAATGTGAATGGTCCCAAAAATGTGTCAAAAGTGTCCGATGTGTCCGCCGCAATATCGCAGTCACAATAAAAATCGCAGATCGCCGCCATTAAATAAATAAATAATAAAAATGCTATAAATCTATCCCCTATTTTGTAGACGCTATAACTTTTGCGCAAACCAATCAATAAACGCTTATCGCAATTTTTTTTTACCAAAAATATGTAGAAGAATACATAATGGCCTAAACTGAGGAAAAAATTTGTTAAAAAAAAAAATTTGGATATTTATTATAGCAAAAAGTAAAAAATATTGTGTTTTTTCAAAATTGTCCCTCTTCTTTTGTTTATAGCGCAAAAAGTAAAAACCACAGAGGTGATCAAATACCACCAAAAGAAAGCTCTATTTGTGGGGAAAAAATGATAAAAATTTCATTAGGGTGCAGTGTAACATGACCGCGCAATTGTCATTCAAAGTGTGACAGCGCTGAAAACTGAAAAATGGCTTGGGCAGGAAGGGGGTGAAAGTGCCCAGTATTGAGGTGGTTAAAGAAGTCCGATAATTGGAGCTGTCAAAAAACAAAAAAACAGCTGTTAATGTTTATTACCAACATTGCTCAGCCCTGCAACACTAAAATATAAAGAAACATTGTTTCTTTTTTGTATCTTTCTGTTTCTTCATCTGCAGCTCAAGGGGATGAACAAATGTTTAACCCCTTATTAACCCTTAATTTACTCTAATCAGCCTTAATTAACTCCCTATTCTCCTCCATTTATTTATTACTTTCCTACTTTTTTTCCTTTTGTTCAGGTCTATTTTATAAACGATAAACAATTAAAACTTTTTTTGTGTTTGCTTTGTTAGTGAATATTTTTACACATATATATTAACATATATTTACACATTTCACATTGAAAAAGCGCTAAATGTACTTCATTTGTAAATAACTTTTCGATGCTTTGTACCATTACTGACATTTGAACAAAACAGTTGCGGTAGGTATCGGTAATTAGTATCGGCGAGTACTAAAAAAAAAAAAGTATCGGTACTCGTACTCGTAAGAAAAATGGTATCGTTGCATCCTTAGGTGAAGGGCCAACATATCGCCACTCCCAGCCAACTGCCCTCTGAAAAGTGATCCACTGTGGATTTCCTTGCAGAAAGGCAGCAAGCAGTGACGTCGCTTTGTGGGTGCGGACCACTAGAAGGGTGACACCTTCAAGTAAGAAGTGATATCCAACCATGATGGTGTCACCCTGCGTCCTTTACAACAGGGGCTGATTTGGGGAGCGCAGTGTGACCGCGTGCTGCCGGCTTGAAAAAAAAGAAAAACGTGGCGCCCGTGTGCAATCGCCCCAATGCTGGCAGTACGTGAGATCTGTACAGCTGTCTGCTCAGGCTCAGTGTATGTGATCTGTATACTCTTCATCATTACATAGTGACCCCATAGAACTTACATGGACATAGACAGCAGCCTCCTCCTCCTCCTCCTCTGTCCTGGAGATCTCTGCACTGTGCACCCCCTGCCTGGGGATCACACAACACTTCTTAGCAAATGACAGTAGCACCCTGGACCGAAGCATGTCCCTAGATCACGTGATCATTGTCCCTGGCAGACCTCGTGTGCAGCTGATGACCTCTGAAGGGTTAACTTAGGCTTGCTACATTGTATCCCCTTCCGGGGTTTTTCCATTGAGAGAGGCGAGCTAGCGCTCCCCCTGGTGGGCACTCCGAGGAACGACCTCTATACAGAACCCAAGCAGGTCACTGCACTGTGAGCTGAGAGAGAGAGAGAATGGTGGAGGGACATCAGAGAACCTCAAAGACAAAACTGATACTAGAACTGATTATCGTTATATTTTATATATATATATATAGATATATATATCTATATATATATATATATACAGGATCTCACAAAAGTTAGCACACCCCTCACATTTCTGTAAATATTTTATTATATCTTTTCATGTGACAACACTGAAGAAATGACACTTTGCTACAATGTAAAGTAGTGAGTGTACAGCTTTTATAAGGGCCATGCGGACCGTTCAGATCCGCCTGTCAGTTTTTTCAGGCGGACCTGAATGGACGCTCCGTACATCTCCATGGAGCGACGGATGTTGGCGGTGACATGTCCTCTGACACCCGATCCGATCCGCTAAATCCAGACGGATGGAAACCCTATTTTTCACCCATCTGGCGGATCGGATGAAAACGGACAAGAGGTCCATTTTCATCCGATCCCCCCATAGAGGAGAGCGGAGATCTGACAGGTCCGTCCCTACACAGTGTGCAGAGATGGACTTGTCATCTGCCGGCTCAGCGGGGATCAACGGAGCGATCCCTGCTGAGCAAGCAGATGTCTGAATACGGATCCGCAGATGTGAAAGGGGCCTCTCAGTGTAAACTTGCTGTCCCCTCAAAATAACTCAACACACAGCCATTAATGTCTAAACCGCTGGCAACAAAAGTGAGTACACCCCTAAGTGAAAATGTCCAAATTGGGCCCAGTATCAATATTTTGTGTGGCCACCATTATTTTCCAGCACTGCCTTAACCCTCTTGGGCATGGAGTTCACCAGAGCTTCACAGGTTGCCACTGGAGTCCTCTTCCACTCCTCCATGACAATATCACAGAGCTGGTGGATGTTAGAGACCTTGTGCTCCTCCACCTTCTATTTGAGAATGCCCCACAGATGCTCAATAATATGTCAGGACAGGTCAGGGCTGTCTGGCGGCAAAAGGGGCTGTTTTGGTGGCAAAAAGGGGGACTAACGCATTATTAGATGGACGGTCATAAAGGTATAACTGATTGGCATATGATAAATGCCTCTATATCAGGAACGTACAGTGGATTGACTGTGACAGGGAACCCAGTGAATTACTGACTTGGGATATTTTGGTTCTCATCGGTTGTTCCTATTTGTAACCTGTATACTCGTACCTGCAATCTTTTGGATGTCACTGAGCCTGATATTCCTAGGGGTTACCAAGGTGGCAAAATGAGGATAGCAGCATAGGTAGTGTAACAGATTGCAGGTACTAACAGCAGTGGACATAGCATTCAGTGGGAGAGTGATGGGCCTGTGGGGGATTTTATTATAGTAATATGTTATACTGAACAAAGAGCGATGACCTGACAATAAGTGGGCAACGAAAAAGCAATTGTTACAATATATGGGCAACAAACAGGCAATTACTACTATACAGTACATAGGCAACAAGAAATCATTACAATATGCAAAGAACTAACAGGCAATTCTTACAATATGTGGGGAATATGGTATTGTTATTACACTTTAGCAACAAACAGGCAAATGTTAAAATATGGTACAACAAGCAATTGTTACAATGTGCGGGCAACAACAAGGCAATTGTTACAATACGTAGGCAACAGGCAATCATTACAATACATGGACAGCAAATAGGCAATTGTTACAATACGTGGGTAGCAAACAGGCAATAGTTACAATCTGCGGGCAACAAACAGGCAACCGCTACAATACATGGTCAACAGGTAAACGTCAGAATATGCAAAGAACAAAAAGGCAATTCTTACAATATGTGGGGAGTATGGTATTGTTATAATACTTGAGCAACAAACAGGCAATTGTTAAAATATGGTACAACAGGCAATTGTTACAATGTGCAGGCAACAAACAGACAATCGTTATAATATCTAGGGAACAGGCAGTCATTACAATACATGGGCAGTAAATAGGCAATGGTTACAATAAGTGGGTAGCAAACAGGTAGTATTTATAGTATGCGGGCAACAAACAAGCAATTCTTCCAATATGTGGGGAACATGCTATTGTTATAATACTTGAGCTACAAACAGGCAATTGTTTAAAAAAAGTGGACAACAGGCGATTGTTACAATCAGGCAATCATTATAATATCTAGGCAACAGGCAGTCATTACAATACATGGGCAGCAAATAAGCAATTGTAACAATACTTGGGTAGCAAACGGGCAAAAGTTACAATATGCAGGCAACAAACAGGCAATCGCTACAATACATGGTAAACATTACAACATGCAGGCAACAAACAGGCCATTATTACAATATGTGGACAACATCCAACTGGTACAATATGCAGACAATCATTACAATATGTGGACAACCAACAGGCAATCATTACATGGGCAATAGGCAATTGTTACAATACCTGAGCAACAAGCAGATATTTCTTAGAATAAATGGCATCTAACAGGTAATTGTTACAAGATGTGGGCAACAAATAGGCAATTATTACAATACATGAGCAACATTCATTAAAATACATAGTCAACAAATAGGCAATTGTTACAAAATGTGGGCTACAAACAGACAATTATAATTATACATGGGCAACAAATTGGCACTTGCGCAATGTGTATAGCTTACATGTACCATAAACAGACATTCATTACAATAAGCGGGCAGTAAACATTTAAGCATTACAATACACTGGCAACAAACAGGCACTTGCTACAATATGAGGGCAACAAATAGGCAATTGTTGCAATACACGGGCAACAAACAGGCAATTGTTGCAATACACTACGATATGAGGGCAACATACAGGCAATTGTTACAATATGAGGGCAACAAACAAGAAATTGTTACACTACACGTCGGGCAACAAACAGGTAATTGTTACAATATGTAAGCAAGAAGCTTACAATCAGTACAACACATGGGCAATAATAGGCCATTATTACAATATTCAGGTAACAAATGGTAAATATTAATCCTTATTAAGCAATAACAGGAGCCCAGTTTGGTTTTCTTGGATTTCTCTAATCCTTATAATAATTTCACTCATTGTATCATTAAACTCTGAGTGAAGGACCCAATGGTGAGGCTCTCTCAGGGAGTGGATCCATGACACCCTGCACTTACAGGATGTTTGGCTTCATTCAGCCCAAAAGACAGGGGACATCTAGTGGCACAAAGGTATTACTGCAGGAGACAGCAATGGAAAGGAGGTGAGTATTGAAACAACTGTTGCCTTTTTTTTTTTTTTCAATCCTTGGGGCCCATTGAAAAAAATAAAAGCCTGGCATTGAGCTTTAAGCCCACTGGGGACAGTGTGAAAGCCCTTGCGAAGAGAAAGTTGTATCCAGGGTCCCCTGAAGATTTGCGGGGCATCATGAAAGCCATCTACAATTAGCTGGTCAGTGAAGATTTAGCATTGCACATACTCCCCTGTGTATCAAGAGCAGGGATGGCATGCAGTGTAAGTTGTGCAATCCTGCCAGTAGCTGCTCAATGATGGCAGCAACTCTTTAACTACCCTGAGTTGTGGGGAACTGTGATAAAGTGCGGAGCACGTCAGAGAGTATCCCACTAACACTTCTTGTTCCCTACAGTATTATCCCTCTTTCGCATAGGTCATGTGTTGCAATAGTTATGCAGCAACTTATGGTTGTCATCATTTGTAACAGTGGCCAATAGTACTTCACAATTGCAATTCCAAAATTTAGCAGTATACACCCTCTGCCTATCCAAGGGTGATCTGCCCCTTTCAATGCACCAGGCCTATCTTACTTTGATCCATAAGGACCTTAAGGACCCAGAGCTATGTGCCTCATATAGGCCAATAGCCCTATTGAATAATGACCTGAAAATTTTAACCAAACTGCTGGCTACCCGTCTATATCCATTATTACCTTCGGTTATTGACTCTGATCAAACAGGATTTATGCCTAAAAGGTCAACCGACGTTAATCTTAGGAGACTCTTTACCAATATTCATGCCCAACACAATAACTCCGGTACCAGAGCTATTGCCCTACTAGATATAGAAAAGGCATTCGACACTGTGGAGTGGCCCTTTTTGTGGGAGACTTTACGTCGAATGGGTTTTCCACTACGGTTTATATCATGGTTGCAGGTGATCTATAGGTGTCCCATCTCATCGATCCGTTTGGGCTCCAGACTCTCAACTCCATTTCAACTGTTTCGGGGAACTAGACAGGGCTGCCCTCTTTCTCCGGCTCTATTTGCTCTAGCTATAGAGCCAGTTGCAGAGGCTCTCCGTACATCGCCTCATATTAAGGGGCTTAGGATAGGCATGCTGGAGGAGAGGGTAGCCCTGTATGCTGACGACATGGTTTTATTTTTGGGGGACGCGGGTCCATCACTTCAGGGTGCTCTGTCACTCCTCAATACTTTCTCCATGGTAACGGGCCTCCGGGTAAACTGGCCAAAATCTACTCTATTTCCAATAGATCAAGCAGCCAAATTGACATCCTCTCCAGATAGCCCATTAAAGTGGGTTGACTCCTTTAAATATCTTGGGGTTTGTGTCTCTGCACAAGCCTCAGATTTTCTTAAATTAAACTTGGATCCGGTAGTGGGGGATATGAAAGCTAAACTCAAGGCATGGAATAATCTCCCCCTATCGGTATGGGGAAGGGTCAACTTGCTTAAAATGAAGGTCATCCCCAAATTCATATATTTATTCCGCCATTCCCCGCAGTGGATTCCTAAATCCTTCTTTACTAAACTAAACCAACGCTTTTCAGAGTTTCTCTGGGGCTCCTTACCACCGAGATATAAGTTAACTACATTAATGAGGCCACTATCGCAGGGTGGTATGGCCTTTCCGGATTGCTATAAGTACTTTTTGGCGACACAGCTGGTGACAGTGGTCTGGTGGCTAAATCCTGATAAAACCAATGTGGCCTCCGCTTTGGAGGCCACCGTGGCAGGCTCCTGGGAATCTCTTCAATACCTAATTTACAGAGGCCCATGTGCCCCACACTTATTAACTCCGTCTATGCTTACTACTTTACGGGCCTGGAAAATGGGCCTGGCTATTGAAAAACACAACCAGATGGGAATTTCCCCTAATACACCCCTATGGCTAAACCCCAATTTACCACATTTTTACAAATCTATTGACCCCCAGATATGGACTAGATATGGTATAAAATTAATCTCACAAGTGGTGTCTTGCACCTCACTGCTTTCTTTTTGTCAGCTTTCCTTCCAGTATAATCTTCCGCAGCACTATCAGTTCCGTTATCTTCAACTTTCGCATGCTTTCGAAGCCCAATTCCCACGTTCGTCCTGTATATTAATACAGCCTAAACTGGAGACTACTCTTAGATCCGGTTGTACAAAAAAACCTATATCTCACATATATCAGCATTTAATCTATGAGTCCTTGCCTCCGTTGGACGGCCTTTTGTCCCGTTGGCAGCGTGACATTCCAGCTTTGAGTGGCGAAGATTGGGATGGTGTTTGGGACTTCCCTTTTAGTTCGCTAGTCTCTATACGTGACAAGTTAGTCCAATTTAAAATAGTCCACCGGGCGTATTTCACTCCCCACAGACTTCATTTGATAAATCCTGCCCACTCCCCTAAGTGTTGGAGATGTAGCTACACCCCCGGAGATTTTTCCCATATCTTTTGGCATTGTCCAAAGATACAACAATTCTGGGGGGAGGTACTAGGCCTAATCAATAAAATTGCATCCACTAATCTACCACTGTCTATGGAGATTTGTATGTTGGGCCTTATAAAAAAATTAGTTCCTGCTGTAGCTAAACGCACGATGATTGGTTTGCTTCTATTTTATGCTAGGAAAACCATAACATTTCAATGGAAGAAGCCCTATCCCCCCACAAATGTCCAGTGGAAACGTTTGGTTAACGATAATCTTCCACTATATAAAGATACCTATCTTAATAGAGGCTGCCAATTGAAATTTAATAAGGTTTGGAGTGGGTGGCTGGAGGAAATGAACATTGCTTACTAATGTTGGACTAGCTTCAGTTACGATACCAAGAATCGACGATTAAATGTAATTCCTAGTTAATAGGTATAGGCCTTTATGGGCAGTGGGGGGGCGGCCCAAAAATTCCAAAAATCCCCTTTTCACTTATATGTTAAAATTGTATTGCATGGATGTATTCCTCTCTTTTTCTTTTTTTTTCATTTTTTTTTTTTTACCTGATGTACTTGCGATATTATCTGTACAAGCTAGACAACCAATTTGTATATGTCTTTATGTCTTTGTGTCTTATAAGGAAAATTTGAATAAAAATAAATTTAAAAAAAAAAAAAAAACAAAATTTAGCAGTATGATGTTTTTTTTGGAGCTGCCCAACTTTGTGCGCATCATTGCATCACTGGAGTTTCCAAAAGGAAGCTGGCGTAAGTATATAAGAGAGGAACAAAACAAAGAACTGAAACTGAGAATGTGATGAGACAAACAAGAGCTTTAAGAGGTAAGATGCTAAACACAGCTGGGTTATTAAGGGGTACAGCGGAAAGAGCCAAGCTGAATGGCAGCATCCCAGAGCAACCATTCAGTATCAGGCTCAGCCTCAGGTCGTTTAGGTATATTCTATTCTTTCTGATAATGTAACAGCGACTCTTACTGCAAGGTTGCCTGTCCACCACTTGCTGTCTACTGCAGACTGACTTGAAATTCTGTGTCCTGCTCCACTTTTGAGGGAAATGATGCCCAGAATCATCCAACCCCTTCCTATGTCCCTAAGTAGTTATGACCAAACTTAACGTAGTCCTTGAGACTTTGGAGGTTGTCTAGTTCCTATCTATCCAGCCGCCCCTGCTTTAAATCTTCACTCTCTTAAACAGCTAAGCTGGCTGAAGAATCTTCCGTTTTATGCAAGCCCCCCCTCATGTCACTAAGTAGTTATGGCCAGCCCCCATGTAGTCCTCCAGACTTCAGATGTTGCCTATTTCCTACCTGTCCTGCTGCCAGTGCCTTGGAACTTTACTCTATGGAACAGCTAAGGAGAATCTTCAGCATCTGACCAGCTTTATCCAACCCCCCCCCCCAGGACACTAAGTAATTATGGTCAACCCCAACATAGTCCTCTAGACTTCAGATGGTTCCTAGTTCCTACCTTTCCAGCTGCCCCTGCCTTGATTTTTCACTTTTTTACCAATTTAGCTGACTGAAGATACTTCAGGATCTGGAACTTAGGTTCCAGATGGTGAAGAAGCCTGTTTCATTTGCCACCTGCTAAGGGTTCCACCCGCCAACCACCATGTTACTACTGGGCATCTAGAATGGTTTCTAGATGGTGAATATAACTGCAGTTAATACTTCAACTTCTTGCTGTCTTCCACAAACTGCCTTCGGCACTGCTCCGCTTTTGGATCCGGCCTCAGGTCATTTAGTTTGTGAATTCCTTTATGGCATCCGTTAACACAGCAACTCTTACTGCAAGACTGACTGTCTACAATCTGATTTCTTCCACAAAATGGCAACTAGAATCATTTGGTGCTGCTCCAATTTTGGATCAAACGATGCTCAGTAGCATCCAATCCTTCCCTATGCCCCTAGGTAGTCATGACCAACCCTAGTTAGTCCTCTGGACTGCAGAGTTTGCTTAGTTTCTACCTGTACTGCTGCTGGTGCCTTGGAATTTTACTGTATGGAACAGCTAAGCCGTCTGAAGAATTTTCAGCGTCTGACCAGCTTTCAGATGTTAAAGATGCCTGCTTCCCCATCACCTGCTGTGGTTCTACATGCCACCATATTATTACAGGACACATAGAAGTGTTCCCAGATGGCAAATATATTTTGGCCAGTGTAGTTCTTCAAGAGAGCAAAGATTGGAGGCGTGAGTGGCGAGACAGGTTCTCGTCTTTTACAGGGAGCACACTTTTTATGTAGGCCAACTCCAGCCTCAGGTCCCTTAAGGTTTGTCAATAACTTTACACCTTCTTATAATATAGCTGCAGCTCTTATTACAAGATTGACTGTCCACCACCTGCTGTCTTCCACAGACTGTCCACTTTTGGGTTAAATGATGCTCAGCGTCATCCAACCTCTCCCTATGTCCCTAGGTAGTCATGGCCAAACCTCATGTAGTCCTCTAGACCAAGGGTCTTCAAACTATGGCCCTCCAGTTGTTCAAGAACTACAATTCCCATCATGCCTAGCCATGTCTGTGAATGTCAGAGTTTTACAATGCCTCATGGGATGTGTAGTTCCGCAACAGCTGGAGGGCCATAGTTTGAGGATCCCTACTCTAGACTGAAGAGGTAGTCAAGATCCTACTTGTTCAGTTGTCCTGCCTTGGATCTTCATTCTCTACTGAAGAATCTTCAGCATTTGACCAACTTCCATTGGTGATGCTCCACTTTTGGGTCAAATAATGCCCAGCATTATCCAACACCTCTCTAGATAATCATGGTCAACCTACATTAGTCCTTTACCAAGCAGACTTTATCTAGTTACTACCTATCCCACCGCCCGCGCCTTGGACCTTTGCACTACTGATCAGCTAAGCCAACCGAGGAATCTTTAGCTTCTGACCAGCTTTCGGATGTTACAGACACCTGCTTCCCCTGCCAACTGCTGTGGTTTAACCCCCTCAACCACTGTCACTACAGGACAGTTGTAGTTGTCCAACCCCTCCCTAAATAATCATGGCCAACCTACATAAATCCTCTAGACTGAAGAGTTTGTATAGTTACTACCTGTCCTACTGCCCGTGCCTTGGACCTTTGCACTTTTAAACAGCTAAGCCCGCTGAGGAATCTTCAGCTTTTGACCAGCTTCCAGATGTTGGAGATACCTGTTTTCTCCACCAACCGCTGTGGTTTAACCCACCAATCACTATGTCACTACCTTAGATTCTCATTCTCTTGAACAGTTAGGCCAGTAGCAGAATCTTCCACAGAGTTTGTCTAGTTCCTAGCTAACCCACCACCCGCGCCTTGGACCTTTGCTCTACTGAACAGCTAAGCCAGCTGAGGAATCTTCAGCAGCTGACCAGCATCCAGATGTTGAAGATACCTGTTTCCCTTGCCACCCACTGTGGTTTAACCCACCAACTACCAAGTCACTACAGGGCGCCTAGAAGTGCCGGAGGATAGCAAATATATTTGGCTGGTGTAGTTCTTCAAGAGAGCAAAGATCAGAGACATAGGTGGTGAGACAGGTCCTCCTCTGTTTTTATATACTGGCTCGAAAATGGATATCTAGCATAGGGCCCTAGTGTTTTTTTTTTTATAAACTGTTTGAAAGAAGACTCTATAGTGGGTTTTCTTTAAACGGCACAGCGATCTGAATGTTTATGAAGTCTGGATTTCATTCACTGGTCTGCACATAATAGAAAATGGGATTTGCAGAGTACGTTCAATTGAAGCGTTTTAAAAATGTCCTACCGAAAGCATTTAGAAGGAAAAGATCCCGATAAACATCTGGCCTGAGCCTGGCCTTCTCACATACTTGTTAGTATGTGCCTCTGTGATTAGGATGGGGTTAGTGGTGTTGTGTGCTGGCGGTAGGCCAGCTTGACTCCAGAGAAGATAATTGCTGCCAGTTAAAGGGTGGTACCGAGAAAATATAGGAAAGTAAAATACTTTTTTTTTTTTTTCCAATAAAGAAAACAGAACATTTTTTCCCCCCTGAATTCTGAGCGTTCCGAAGAAGGAATGCTTTGGTTTGTAAGGCATTAAAGGAAACCTACTATAGAAAAAAAAATGTTAAGCTCTGGAATTGCCAGTGGCCTGGCTGTTATGGTGGCCCTCTGGCTTCAGTATTTAAAGAGGCACTGTAACTTTCTGTTTTTCGGTCACCAGGACAAATATTATTATTATTATACAGGATTTATATAGCGCCAACAGTTTGCGCTCGTTAGAGCTAACAATCTAGGAATAGAGATCCTTCCTTAAAAATAAATAGTTTTATTGCAGTCTGCTTCTCTTTCTCTTTACTTCCTCTTCCAAGTGACACCAGAACAGGAAGTGTGAGGGAATCTTCCAAGTGGGGACACATAAAAACCCGACCAGGGGTTCTAACCCTTCTCCACGTTGTCCCAAACTAAAAAAAAAAAAAGTTGGTTTTAGATAAACCAAATCTTGGCTGCCTTCCAGTGGGTACTTCCTTCTCCTTTCTGATCAGTTTTTTCTTCCCATATAGATATAACATTGAATTGTTGATTTCCATCTGTTTGTGTCACTGGCTGATGCAATTTTTCTTCCTCCAGATTCCTCCTACCTACTAATTTGTGATGACATGAGGTGCACAGGCAGAGACGCTAAGGTAGGTTGTCACATCCATTGTGTCTATTTTATTTTATTCATTTTTTTCGTAGATCGTTAAAATATAAATGTTCAGTTTATTCACAGTCTTATATCCTCTAACCCAGAATGTTAAATCAAATGGAACAGAGGGTGAGGACGCAGGATACGACTGGCCACACACAATCAATTTTCGATTTTTAGATTCCATTGGAGCATTTGTGCACAGTTTGCCCAATATACATACTATTTTATATTTATTTTATGCATATTTTGCTTCTTTACTATTTCACCTCCGGAAGATTTACCCCCCCCCCCCCCTTAATGACAAGGTCATTTTTTGCGATACGGCACTGTCACTTTAACTCACAATTGTGCGGTCGTGCGATGCTGTACCAAAATAAAATTTGTCTTTTTTTCCCACAAATAGAGCTTTCTTTTGGTGGTATTTGATCACCTCTGCGGTTTTTATTTTTTGCTCTATAAACAAAAAAAGAGCGACGATTTTGAAAAAAAACGCAATATTTTTTACTTTTTGCTATAATAAATATCCCCCAAAGATTTATAAAAAAAACTATTTTTTTTCCTCAGTTTAGGCTGATATGTATTCTTCTACATATTTTTGGTAAAAAAAAAAATTATTTTTTTACTTTCTGCTATAAAACGAATCCAATAAAAGAATGTAAAAAAAAATTATTTATTCATAAATTTAGGCCAATATGTATTCTGCTACATGTTTTTAGTAAAAAAAAAAAAAAAATCACAATAAGCGTATACTGATTGGTTTGCGCAAACGTTATAGCGTCTAGAAACTGTGGGATATTTGTTTTTTATTTTATTTTTTATTAGCAATGGTGGCGATAAGCGACTTTTAGCGGGACATTGCGGCGGACATTTGGACACATTTTGGAGACCAGTGACACTAATACAGTGATCAGTGCTAAAAAAAAAATACGCACTGTCACTGTACTAATGACACTGGCTGGGAAGAGGTTAACATCACTGTGTGCCTAGCCTGTGTTTTTCTACGGTGTTGGAGGAGCTTTTAGTAGTGGAAGGCATGGATCCACGTCCAAAC
The DNA here is from genome assembly GCF_042186555.1 of Aquarana catesbeiana. Lineage (NCBI taxonomy): Eukaryota > Metazoa > Chordata > Amphibia > Anura > Ranidae > Aquarana > Aquarana catesbeiana. The sequence continues at coordinate 215,344,140 of NC_133335.1, forward strand.
TTTGCAGGAACACCATGCCTTCCCTACTGACAGAACAGCAATCTGCCTTGTTTACATAGGCAGACCGCCATTCTGCCTCTCCGCTGGATCATTGGCAGGTGCCAGCGGACATTGAGTCCGCGGTACCCACAGATCAGCTCCCGCTGTGACAGAGAGTGATTGTCTGGACCTAGTCATTAGGAACAGCGATCGGTCTCCTCCTCCAGTCAGTCCCATCCCCCTGACAGTTAGAACACCCACTAGGGAACATATTTAACCCCTTGATCGCCCCCTAGTGTTAACCCCTTCCCTGTCAGTGACATTTATACATTAATCAGTGCCTATTTTTAGTACTGATCGTTGTATAAATGTCACTGGTCCCAAAAAAGTGTCAAAAGTGTCCGATCAGTCCGTCGCAATGTCACAGTCCTGCTAAAAATTGCAGATCGCCACCATTACTAGTAAATAAATAAATAAAAATGCCATAAATCTATCCCCTATTTTGTAGATGCTATAACTTTTGCGCAAACCAATCAATAAACACTTATTGCGTTTTTCTTTTACCAAAAATATGCAGAAGAATACATATCGGCCTTAATCTGAGGAAGACATTTTTTTGGGGGGTATTTATTATAGCAGAAAGTAAAAAATAGTGTTTTTTTCAAAACTGTCGCTCTTTTTTTTGTTTATAGCGCGAGAAATAAAATACCGCAGAGGTGATCAAATACCACCAAAAGAAAGCTCTATTTGTGGGAAAAAAAGGACATAAAATTTTGTTTGTGTACAAAGTCGCACGACCGCGCAATTGTCAGTAAAAAAAGCAACGCAGTGCCGTATCACAAAAAATGGCACGGTCAGGAAGGGGGCAGATTCTTTCCGGGGCTGAAGTGGTTAAAGCAGACCCCCAGACTTTTCTTATCAGTCTTGCCCAGTTGTACAGACTCCCCTCCTGTAATGATATTTACCAGTGGTGGCTGGTGCTAAACATTTTTTTTTTTGGGGGGGGGGGCAGCAAACAAACCCGCACTCCCACACCCTTCCAGCGGTCACGGCGCCATGGCTAACCTGGTCTTCTTTAGATCCGCCTCCTGTCTTGATTGGCTGGGAGGAGAAGCCGGAATCCAATAGTGAATATTGATTCGCTAGTATCACAGGTGGGAGGGTTTGGGGCGCAGTGCTCTGCGCCTCGAGCACAACCTTTTTTTAAGCCAATCAGAACCTCAGCTTCTAATCATGTGCTTGAAAAAAAAAAAAAGACCTCATTGAAAGGCATTAGTCCAGCGCCCCGCCTGCAAACAAGGAGGCGGCGCCCCTGTGCCCCTTATTGACTGGCTGCCACTGTTGCTTACCCCGATTTCACTGCACACTGTGAGCTTCTCACATTGCATGGAGAAACATAGGGATCAGAATTTATTCAATCATTTCATTAACATGATGAAAAGAAGAAGGAACCAGGGAGCAGTTACACATCAGCTTTAATTGCCATTTTTATGACATCTGCCTTATCAATTTTACATAAAACTTTTACTGTACTTGCAAAGCTTTTTCTGTTAGTGGTGCCACAGATGTGTTTGCGGCTTTGTTTCATTCAGCATAAATAATTTAAATGATGATGGTGATAAAATGTTCAATCGATGTATTTAAAGTGATATTAACCACTTCAGCCCCGGAAGATTTTACCCCCCTTCCTGACCAGAGCACTTTTTGCGATTCGGCACTGCGTCGCTTTAGCTGACAATTGCGCGGTCGTGCGACGTTGCACCCAAACAAAATTGACGTCCTTTTTTTCCCACAAATAGAGCTTTCTTTTGGCGGTATTTGATCACCTCTGCGGTTTTTATTTTTTGTGCTATAAACAAAAAAAGAGCGTCAATTTTGAAAAAAACGCGTTATTTTTTACTTTTTGCTATAATAAATATCCCCCAAAAATACATAAAAAAAACAATTTTTTTTCCTCAGTTTAGGCCGATACGTATTCTTCTACATATTTTTGGTAAAAAAAAAAAATCGCAATAAGCGTATATTGATTGATTGGTTTGCGCAAAAGTTATAGCGTCTACAAAATAGGGGATAGTTTTATGGCATTTTTATTATAATTTTTTTTATTAGTAAAGGCGACGATCTGCGATTTTTATCGTGACTGCGACATTATGGCGGACATATCGGACAATTCTGACACTATTTTGGGACCATTGTCATTTATACAGCGATCAGTGCTATAAAAATGCACGGATTACTATGTAAATGACACTGGCAGGGAAGGGGTTAAACACTAGGGGGCGATGAAGGGGTTAAGTGTGTCCTAGGGAGTGATTCTAACTGCGGGGGATGGGCTACTACTCATATGACAGCGATCACTGCTCTCGATGACAGGGAGCAGCGATCTCTGTCATGTCACTAGGCAGAATGGGGAAATGCCTTGTTTACATCTCCCTGTTCTGCGGCTCCGTGACACGATCGCCAGGACATCGAGTCTGCGGGTCCCTCGGGCACGGACACGGTGTACGCGGCAGCGCCCGCTAGCCCCGCCGATGAAAGGGGACGTACAGGTACGCCCATTTGCCCACTGCTGCCATTGTGCCGACATATATCGGCGTGCAGCGGTCGGCAAGTTGTTAAAAACAGATATCACTGCAGAAAAAAAAAATGAAATAATTACCTCTTTCTCTGCCCGCACAGCCCCAGTGAAAAGGAACCCCTCGCTTAAAGTGGACCTTCAGTCATTTTTCCAACTTTCCATCTATTAAATATTCTGCCCTTGTTGTTGTTTTAACTTTGGATAGAAAAACATTTTTTTTCTGCCAGTAAATCCCTTATACAGCCCACTTCCTGTTTCTTGTCTGGTCATTAGCCTAGGCTTATGACATCATACACAGCTCTCTCTCTCTCTTACTCTCGTGAGAGTTTGCCAGGAAGGGAGGGGGGGTGAGTCATAAGAGGGCCAATCAGAGCTGCAGAGCTGGAGGTGTGCCTCTGTGTAAATCCAGGAAGTGAACAGGCAGCAGCCTCAGCTGCCCACAGTTAAAATGGCTGCAGCCAGACTCAGTGGAGGGAGATTTCTGCAGCATATTTGGCAAGTAAAGAATCCCAGTATATATAAAATAATATGCAAAGTGGTTGGAGGGAAGCTTCAGAATGGCAAAGATCTTTTTATTACAAATTATGTGAGCAGACTGCAGTTCCTCTAAGTCTCTTATGAAACCGACACTTTCGGGAGCACCGTTCTCCTGCGTCTCCCATTGCACTTTGTGGTTTCTCTCACTGACACGTCATTACTACACACTTTTGTCACAGGTCCAGGCCTATGTAGTCACTGAATTGAGAAAAAGGAAGGCATCTGCAATTCTGCACTACATGTATAACTGATTCAATGCCTTCAACAGCTGGAAGCTATAAATGATGACTTCTCAGTTGCAGTGCACTTATGTAATCAGTGGAGATCACAAACTGTAAGACCCCCATACACACTATTAGATTCTCTGCAGATTTTTGTCTTTGGATTTACAAAAACCATGTAGTGCAAGGGCCTGCCTGATTGCATAGGAATCGAAACTCTTAAGGTTTGACCTCCTATTATATGGTTTTGTTAAATCTGAAGACAAAAATCTGCAGAAAATCTAATAGAGTGTATGGGGTCTTTAACCACTTCCCGCCCAAGGTACGTCCAGGGACGTCCTTGACTTTGAGCGGGTATATCTCAATGATACCTGCAGCTACAGGCATAATTCAGATATCAGCTTTTTCAGCCCGGCGATTCTCTACACCATAAGAACGATCATAGCGGCTGGTAAGCCGTGTGATCGTTCTTACGGGCAGCGAGAGGGGACGACCCCCCTCCCGCCAGTGCTTCTACCGACTCACCGCATCCATCGGTGAGTCGGAGACAGGATCCGCCGACCCCGGATGGTGACCATAGAGATTGACCCGAATGGTGACCAGATGGTTGCGGGAGTCTCTATGAACGTTCGGGGGGCCGGGCGCGATGTTATGATGTCACGCCCGGCCTCTGCATTCAAACGAATGGCGCCGCCTCGGATGGGAAGCCGAGATCGTTTATTTTTAATTTTTTTTATTTCAGGCTTCCCAGCCTAGAGGTGAGATGTGGGGTCTTATTGACCCCATATCTCACTGTAAAGAGGACCTGTCATGCCATATTCCTATTACAAGGGATGTTTACATCCCTTGTAATAGGAATAAAAGTGATCAAAACTATTTTTTTTTTTTTAAAGTGTCAAACTAAAAAAAGAAATGTAAAATTAACAATAAAAAAAAAAAAAAATTTTAAAGCGCCCCTGTCCCCGTGTGCTCGCATGCAGAAGCGAACACATACGTAAGTCCCACCCACATATGAAAACGGTGTTCAAACCACACATGTGAGGTATTGCCGCAAACGTTAGAGCAAGAGCAATAATTCTAGCACTGGACCTCCTCTGTAACTCAAAACATGTAACCAGTAAAATTTTTTAAAGTGTCGCCTATGGGGATTTTTAAGTACCGAAGTTTGGCGCCATTCCACGAGCGTGTGCAATTTTGAAGTGTGACATGTTAGGTATCTCTTTACTCGGCGTATCTTTCACGTTATGCAAAAACATTGGGCTAACTTTAATGTTTTGTTTTTTTTTTTTAAAGTATGAAACTGTTTTTTTTTTCCCCCCAAAAAAAACGTGTTCGAAAAATTGCTGCGCGAATACCGTGCGAGATAAAAAGTTGCAACGACTGCCATTGTATTCTCTAGGGTCTTTGCTAAAAAAAACATATATAATGTTTTGAGGTTGTAAGTGAATTTTCAAGCAAAAAAAATGATGAATTTTACATGTAGGAGAGAAATGTCAGAATTGGCCTGGATGGGAACTGTTAATCTGAAGGGAACCCTGGTTCCGTCATGTTGTCTTCCTTGTCTGAAGACATGGGCTCCCTTCTCTACAGTTAGCCATAGTGGGAAAAAAAAGGCTTAGAATAACGATCCATTTTAAGTCAAACAATTGTCGTCACACCATTCATTTTGTAAATAAATTTGGCACAAAAAAATTCATGGTACTTTGATTACACAATGTTTTTTTTTTTTATATCTTGCAGGAAAACATCGATGGTATTTATATACCATCTACTTCCATGGGTAGATGTCCTCTGTGAAGAAAACCAGTGACATCGGAGCGGCGACAGAGACATTAGCTGCTGGTGAGACCGGTGTTGTTGGTGGACAGCAATAGAGGACTCGCAATCATGGTTGGAAAACGTCGCCTTCTTTGCGTTTCCGTGAAATTCAAGAGTGGGACTATATCTACAAAGGTCTTGATGCAAGAATCAATCAATGATTGTATAGAAAAAATATTAAAATAAAAAAATAAAAATAAAAAAAACAACTCCGCTGTGTGCGTGTGTGTGTGTATATATATATACAAAATAGGATTTTAAAAAATTGGCTAATTCCACTGCCACCTGCTACGGTCCCGTTTAATGAACCTTTGTTCACATCTTTAGCCCCTGGGGCAACAGGCAAGCTGTTCCAACTTAAAGCGTACCTGAACCAATCTACTGATACTTAGAGGTGGCGGCTGCATTGGTTTTCTTTTCACACACTTTTGTTTTCTATATTTTCACCTGGCAAACCTGCCCTTAGCCCACTTCCTGTCCTAAGGTGCCAATCTTACTGAGCAGCGTTATCACTTTAGCACAGGGAGTGTTTTAGGACTACACAACACCACCCTCACTTCTTCATAGCAGGGGGAGGGGTTTTGTAGGAGATAGCAGGGAACAATGCTAACTGATAACAGCCCAGAGGCACAGAGAATAGGAAGCTCACAAGGTTTTTGGCTATTGGAACACAGCCATAAATCCTATGAAGTGGATAACAGTCCAGAGACAAAGAGTGCAGGAAGTTATCAGTTATCTATATATATATCTGAGAAAAATTATATCTCTATATATATATCTATCTAATCTATATTATATATATATAGATATAGATATATATATCTATATCTATATATACATATATAGATAGATAGATAGATAGATAGATAGATAGATAGATAGATAGATAGATAGATAGATAGATAGATAGACATATACTGTATATATCTATATATATATATATATATATATATATATATATATATATATGTATAGAGCTATATATGGAGTGTTCTTTTCAAAAGAGATCTCTCGGTAAAATAAAGGATGAAGACATGGATGGATGGGGGAAGTTTGCGTTGAATATAAAAAAATGAGTTTAACCTGTTCCCAGTCCGCGCTATAGCCGAATGACAGCTACAGCGCGGACCTACATTGCCGGGAGGCCGTCAATAGACGTCCTCCGCTTTGCGCGCGGCTGTGATCACCGAGTCAATGCGGTCCCGACCCCTTACCACATGATCAGCTGTCAGCCAATGACAGCTGATCACGTGATGTCAACAGAAGATCGGTAATCATTTCTTTTTCGCGTGAGGAGAAAAAAAAAAAAGCCGATCATCGGCTTCTGTGTAAGGGACATCGGTCCCAAAGAGGAAGAGGCACAGCCGCCTCATCTGTGCCAACCAGTGCCACCTGCCAGTGCCCACACAGTGCATATCAGTGTCCACCAGTGTATATTAGTGCCACCAATCAGTGCCAACTATCAATGCCCACGAATGCCACCTATCAATGCCCACCAGTGGAGCCAATCAATGCTTCATCAGTACCACCTAGCAGTGCTGCCTATCAGTGTCACCTACCAGTGCCCATCACTGCCACTTATCAGTGCCCATCAGTGCCAGCCACCAGTTCCACCTATTACTGCCCTTCAGTGCCACCTATCAATGCCCTTCAGTGCTGCCCATCAGTGCCACCTCATCAGTGCCCACCAGTGATGCTTCATCAGGGCCCATCAATGCAGCCTATCGGTGCCCATTAATGCAGCCTATTGGTGCCCATCAGTGCAGCCTATCAGTGCCTATCAGTGGAGCCTCATCAGCGTACATCAATGAAGGAGAAAAATTACCTGTTTGCAAAATTTTATAAAAAAATATAAAACGGTTTTGTATTTTTATTCAAAATTTTCGGTCTTTTTCATTTTTTAACAAAAAAAAACCCCAGCAGTGATTAAATACCACCAAAAGAAAGCTCTATTTGTGGGAAAAAAATGATAGAAAATTTCATTTGGGTACAGTGTTGCATGACCGCGCAATTGTCATTCAAAGTGCGACAGCGCTGAAAGCTGAAAATTGGTCTGGGCAGGAAGGGGGTTTAGGTGCCCAGTAAGCAAGTGGTTAATAGCGTTTTTTGGTTTGTGGTGCTCTGATGCCGTGTTCTTCTGTTTTAACCAACAAGATTTCTCTCTCTTTGTAACTACCGACAAAGACACATCACCAACCGGTCACATTGGTAGGTATTTTTATTAAAAATAAGGCAATTGTTATACATGTTCTAAAAATCCATTGAGCTACAGCTAACTGGTGCCAGATCCAGATTGATGATCCGTCTATGACTGACACCCTGCTGGTGTTTCACATGCAGTCCAATGAAAATTTGACTTAATGCCAGTAATAAGTCTATAGCAGCCTTAAGGTATTTTCATTACAGGTATTGGGCGTCCATCTGGTGTGCGGTAGAGAAAGAACTGCTAAAACTGAAGATTAGTTACAACATTTTAAAAAAATCAGTACAAGGGATGGTACATTACATTCAATAGAAAGTGTCCCTTGTGCTTCTGGCTGGTCTCCTACTTAAAGTGGGGTTCCACCCAAAAAAACAGAAATACTTGAAAAATCCTAAAAAAAACCCCAAAAAAACATTTGGATATTTTTTTTTTTTTAACTTACCTCTAAATGCCTGTTGCTAGGGGGTCCCTCGTAGTCTGCCTCTTCCAGTGCCTAGGCTGGTGACATCACTTCCCCCTCAGCACAGGAAGGGCTCAGCTCTGCTCCCTCCCTCCTGTCAATCATCTGGGACCCATTACAGGTCCCAGGTGACTGAGCGGCCAATCACGGTGCGCGGCGCCTCTCGCGCATGCGCAGTGGGTGCCAGGCTGTGAAGCCACAGCCCGGCGCCCACAGTTGCAATGCCGGCGCCGCTGAACAGAGGGGGAGACGAGCGGGGCTTCGATCCCCCGCATCGCTGGACCCTGGGACAGGTAAGTGTCCAATTAAAAGTCAGCAGCTGCAGTATTTGTAGCTGCTGACTTTTATTTTCTTTTTTTTTTACCCGACCCCCTGGGTGGAACTCCTCTTTAAAATCAGAAGTCCTCTGCCCACCCACCCCCCAATCCTCACTTTGTACCTTTGTAATCTTCCAGGGCTGCAGGGGTTAAAGTTGACAATATAGGCAAAACCTGATTTATTTATTTTTTTTAATAGTAGTAAAGCCCCATACACACTATTAGATTTTCTGCAGATTTTTGTCTTCAGATTTACCAAAACCATATAATAGGAGGTCAAACCTTTATGCCGCGTACACACGGTCGGATTTTCCGACGGGAAATGTTCGATGGGAGCTTGTTGTTGGAAATTCCGACCGTGTGTAGGCTCCATCGGACATTTTCCGACGAAATTTCCGACAAACAAAATTTGAGATCTGGATCTCAAAATTTTCCGAAAACAAATTCCGTTGTCGTAAATTCCGATCGGGTGTACACAATCCCGATGCACAAAGTTCCATGCATGCTCGGAATCAAGCAGAAGAGCTGCACTGGCTATTGAACTTCATTTTTCTCGGCTCGTCGTACGTGTTGTACGTCACCACGTTCTTGGCGATCGGAATTTCCGACAAGATTTTGTGTGACCGTGTGTATGCAAGACAAGTTTAAGGATATCGGGGAACTGGAGAAAGTGCAGAGAAGGGCAACCAAACTGATAAGAGGCATGGAGGAGCTCAGCTATGAGGAGAGATTAGAGGAACTGAATTTATTCACTCTCGAGAAGAAGAGAATAAGGGGGGATATGATCAACATTTTCAAATATATAAGGGGTCCATATAGTGAACTTGGTGTTGAGTTATTCACTTTACGGTCAACACAGAGGACAAGGGGGCACTCTTTACGACTGGAGGAAAAGAGATTTAGTCCCCAAACACGGAAAGGTTTCTTCACAGTAAGAGCTGTGAGAATGTGGAATAGACTCCCTCCAGAGGTGGTTCTGGCCAGCTCAGTAGATTGCATTAAGAAAGGCCTGGATACTTTCCTAAATGTACATAATATAACTGGGTGCTGACATTTATAGGTAAAGTTGATCCAGGGAAAATCCGATTGCCTCTTGGGGGATCAGGAAGGAATTTTTTCCCCTGCTGTAGCAAATTGGAGCATGCTCTGCTGGGGTTTTTTGCCTTCCTCTGGATCAACTGTGGGTATAGAATTGGGTATATTGGATTGTACAATATTTTTTTTTTTTTTATGGTTGAACTGGATGGACTTGTGTCTTTTTTCAACCTGACTAACTATGTAAGCCAACATCCGTCGGAAAAAAAACATGGATTTTGTTGTCGGAATGTGCGATCGTGTGTACGGGGCATAAGAGTTTCAATTTGACAGGCTGGTAGGTTAATTGGCTTCTGTCTAAATTGTCCCTAATATATATGAATGTGAGTTAGGGACCTTAGGTTGTAAGCTCCTTGAGGGTAGGGACTGATGTGAACGTACAATGTATATGTAAAGCGCTGCGTAAATTGATGGCGCTATATAAGTACCTGAAATAAATTAATAAAAAACTTTGTATGCAATCAGGCAGGCCCTTGCACTACATGGTTTTGGTAAATCTAAAGACAAAAATCCGCAGAAAATCTAATAGTGTGTATGAGGCCTAAGGGAGGGTTATAACCAATGTCAGATTCCCCCCCCCCCCAATCTGTGTCCCCTTGTGGAAATTTCCCTTCATTTCCTGTCTCGTAGCCAAACAGGAAGTGAGAGAAAATCCTTGCAAATTAGGGAATTTCTGGAGGACTGGAACTAGCGTCCCCATTGGAAGATTTCCCCTCTATTACTTTTCTGGGGACAACCCAAAATGTGGGATTTTCTTTTACTTTCATTTTCAATGATAGTAGTACAAGACAAATAGAGAGGATGAATCTCCTTAATGGAGGAAAAAAATTAAAAGTCAGCAGCTACAAATACTGTATGGGGGGGGGAGAGGAGGAGTTGCCGGGAAGGAGGACTTGCCGGAAATACTCAAATACTCTCGGATCGCCGCAGCGATCTTACCCAGAAGTGGGAGCGGGAACCAGGTACACGCACCCCCAGAAAAGTGCCAAATGTGGCAGTGGAGGGTGCAAAGAAGCAGAGCTTCCCCTTTTGGGCGGAGCTCCACTTTAAGGACGTATTTGATTGCCCACAAAGGGCATTAGGGTGGACAGAGAGCAACATTCCCACCTGGACAAGCAAGGTGCAGAATCTGCTCTGGAAGAAGCAATAGGGGCTGCTTAACATTCACAGTATAAGGCACATGACGGTGTTCACAGCTTGAGGACCACGTTTGTAATTCAAAAGCCCCATATAAAGGACGGAGCAGCATCCAATTTAATAAAGCTTGTCGTAAAAACAGTAAATGGAGTAGGAAAGTAGGAAAGGGTAAGAGCGGCTAAAAACCAGAACTGGAGGAATATGAAAACTGTAGAACGCATTATAAAAATATAGGAAATGAGAACCCTTTTTTTTTTTTTTAATACCCACAGCAGCCAATCTAACCTGCACTAGATTAGAAGCTGGCCTCGGATTGGTTCACCTGTGCTGCACAGATGTTATTCCTCCAATTTTTACAGCAGAGGTCTGGTATAAGAAGAAGTGATGATTTATGAATGGTTAGATAATTTAGCGCAGATTTACACCCAGAGGACGAGCTTATATAATGATGATGATAGGTGTACATAAATTGTCTTTTTTACATTCATTCTCTTTCACTTCATCCGCTAAGTTTCGGCATCTGGAGAATGCCAATCAGAGGTCACCAACCAAACGTGAAGAGCAGCATTCACTAATGAGGGGTGCTACATTTGAGGCCAGGACAATTGCTCTTGGTTTGTACGTGAAAGAACATAAAGGGCTCCTCATAACTTCAGCTGCTTCTCCATAATTTCTTTTAGCTTGAACTTTTGGACCTGTACGGAACAAAGAACAGTATAAAGTTGACATGAGTACGGAGACCAGCACATACATCACGATTACAATATCGCCTCTAGGAAAAGTCAGCACACCCGTCCCAAAATTACCTTTCCAGAAATTGTGAGAGGGTACTCATTCACAAAGATTATGTAACGAGGGATCTTGAAATGAGAAATCTGGTGGGAAGGAAAGTTAGAAAATGAAATTAGGCAAGCAAACCTTAAAAGCAGAAATCCAATAATTTTGTTTTAGAAAAATTGTTTGCCTGGACCAGCCTTTCTCAACATTTTCAACACAGAGGAACCCTTGAAATAACTTCTCAGGTAACCCCTGCAAAAAATTACTAGATTTACAACTCATGATACATTGGTATGTGTGATGGTCATTGGGAAGAATTACCCCCTTAAATATAGCTAAAAAGATCAATGGTGTTAGTAGGATCTTATCTGAGAGGCAGAAGTTGCTCATTGCTCAACCCCTAGCAACCTCTGGAGGAACCCTG